>NW_027315845.1:0-147500 GCF_026437365.1 Eucyclogobius newberryi
GGTTTAGTCCTGGTTTAGACCTGGTTTAGTCCTGGTTTAGTCCTGGTTTAGACCTTGTTTAGTCCTGGTTTAGTCCTGGTTTAGACCTTGTTTAGTCCTGGTTTAGTCCTGGTTTAGTCCTGGTTTAGTCCTGGTTTAGACCTGGTTTAGTCCTGGTTTAGTCCTGGTTTAGACCTTGTTTAGTCCTGGTTTAGTCCTGGTTTAGTCCTGGTTTAGTCCTGGTTTAGTCCTGGTTTAGACCTGGTTTAGACCTGGTTTAGTCCTGGTTTAGTCCTGGTTTAGTCCTGGTTTAGACCTGGTTTAGTCCTGGTTTAGACCTGGTTTAGACCTGGTTTAGACCTGGTTTAGTCCTGGTTTAGACCTGGTTTAGACCTGGTTTAGTCCTGGTTTAGTCCTGGTTTAGACCTGGTTTAGTCCTGGTTTAGACCTGGTTTAGTCCTGGTTTAGACCTGGTTTAGACCTGGTTTAGTCCTGGTTTAGACCTGGTTTAGACCTGGTTTAGTCCTGGTTTAGTCCTGGTTTAGTCCTGGTTTAGACCTGGTTTAGTCCTGGTTTAGACCTTGTTTAGTCCTGGTTTAGACCTGGTTTAGTCCTGGTTTAGACCTGGTTTAGTCCTGGTTTAGACCTGGTTTAGTCCTGGTTTAGACCTTGTTTAGTCCTGGTTTAGACCTGGTTTAGACCTGGTTTAGTCCTGGTTTAGTCCTGGTTTAGTCCTGGTTTAGACCTGGTTTAGTCCTGGTTTAGTCCTGGTTTAGACCTTGTTTAGTCCTGGTTTAGTCCTGGTTTAGACCTGGTTTAGTCCTGGTTTATAAAGTGTTCAAAATGTCAAAAGAAAAATAAACTATTCCAGATGTTTTTATTTAAATGATTCATAAAATATAAAACACAGTCTTATTCTCCTCCTGACGTAAACATTTAAACTACTTTACGCTTTCTTTCTTTCCTTTCCTTTACCTCATGGCAGTGTTTTGTGCTGCTCTGGCGCCCTCTTCTGACGGATCCACACACTGCACGTGGTGTTGATTGGTTTCCATGGAGACGGAACACACGGGACCAGAGCCGCGCTCAGGATCTTCCTCCGCAGAAACACATGATCCGTGAGTCTGAACACAACAGCTCGAGCTCCAGCACGGGCGGGAAACAAAGACAAGAGCAAAAAAGAAACTAAAAAAGTATTTCACTGACATTTCCATGAACTGTAAACTTTAGCCTCGTTAGCTTGTGGCTAACACTGCTAACACAGACTGAGCCGTTAGCCGTTAGCAGTTAGCCGTTAGCTTAACATGTTTTTAAGGTTTTCTAATTTAGACGTTATTTGATGTTTTTATAGGAGTTGTTAAAAAAAAGCTGAAAAATCTGTATAAAATGAAGTGACATCACACCAGGGACAGGAAGTGACATCACACCAGGGACAGGAAGTGACATCACACCAGGGACAAGAAGTGACATCACACCAGGGACAAGAAGTGACATCACACCAGGGACAGGAAGTGACATCACACCAGGGACAGGAAGTGACATCACACCAGGGACAGGAAGTGACATCACACCAGGGACAGGAAGTGACATCACACCAGGGACAAGAAGTGACATCACACCAGGGACAGGAAGTGACATCACACCAGGGACAAGAAGTGACATCACACCAGGGACAAGAAGTGACATCACACCAGGGACAGGAAGTGACATCACACCAGGGACAGGAAGTGACATCACACCAGGGACAGGAAGTGACATCACACCAGGGACAGGAAGTGACATCACACCAGGGACAAGAAGTGACATCACACCAGGGACAGGAAGTGACATCACACCAGGGACAGGAAGTGACATCACACCAGGGACAGGAAGTGACATCACACCAGGGACAAGAAGTGACATCACACCAGGGACAGGAAGTGACATCACACCAGGGACAAGAAGTGACATCACACCAGGGACAGGAAGTGACATCACACCAGGGACAAGAAGTGACATCACACCAGGGACAAGAAGTGACATCACACCAGGGACAGGAAGTGACATCACACCAGGGACAGGAAGTGACATCACACCAGGGACAGGAAGTGACATCACACCAGGGACAGGAAGTGACATCAGACCAGGGACAGGAAGTGACATCACACCAGGGACAAGAAGTGACATCACACCAGGGACAGGAAGTGACATCACACCAGGGACAAGAAGTGACATCACACCAGGGACAGGAAGTGACATCACACCAGGGACAGGAAGTGACATCACACCAGGGACAGGAAGTGACATCACACCAGGGACAAGAAGTGACATCACACGAGGGACAGGAAGTGACATCACACCAGGGACAAGAAGTGACATCACACCAGGGACAGGAAGTGATATCACACCAGGGACAGGAAGTGACATCACACCAGGGACAAGAAGTGACATCACACCAGGGACAAGAAGTGACATCACACCAGGGACAGGAAGTGACATCACACCAGGGACAGGAAGTGACATCACACCAGGGACAGGAAGTGACATCACACCAGGGACAGGAAGTGACATCACACCAGGGACAAGAAGTGACATCACACCAGGGACAGGAAGTGACATCACACCAGGGACAGGAAGTGACATCACACCAGGGACAGGAAGTGACATCACACCAGGGACAAGAAGTGACATCACACCAGGGACAGGAAGTGACATTACACCAGGGACAGGAAGTGACATCACACCAGGGACAGGAAGTGACATCACACCAGGGACAGGAAGTGACATCACACCAGGGACAAGAAGTGACATCACACCAGGGACAGGAAGTGACATCACACCAGGGACAGGAAGTGACATCACACCAGGGACAGGAAGTGACATCACACCAGGGACAGGAAGTGACATCAGACCAGGGACAGGAAGTGACATCACACCAGGGACAAGAAGTGACATCACACCAGGGACAGGAAGTGACATCACACCAGGGACAGGAAGTGACATCACACCAGGGACAGGAAGTGACATCACACGAGGGACAGGAAGTGACATCACACCAGGGACAAGAAGTGACATCACACCAGGGACAGGAAGTGACATCACACCAGGGACAAGAAGTGACATCACACCAGGGACAGGAAGTGACATTACACCAGGGACAGGAAGTGACATCACACCAGGGACAGGAAGTGACATCACACCAGGGACAGGAAGTGACATCACACCAGGGACAAGAAGTGACATCACACCAGGGACAGGAAGTGACATCACACCAGGGACAGGAAGTGACATCACACCAGGGACAGGAAGTGACATCACACCAGGGACAGGAAGTGACATCAGACCAGGGACAGGAAGTGACATCACACCAGGGACAAGAAGTGACATCACACCAGGGACAGGAAGTGACATCACACCAGGGACAGGAAGTGACATCACACCAGGGACAGGAAGTGACATCACACGAGGGACAGGAAGTGACATCACACCAGGGACAAGAAGTGACATCACACCAGGGACAGGAAGTGACATCACACCAGGGACAGGAAGTGACATCACACCAGGGACAGGAAGTGACATCACACCAGGGACAAGAAGTGACATCACACGAGGGACAGGAAGTGACATCACACCAGGGACAAGAAGTGACATCACACCAGGGACAGGAAGTGATATCACACCAGGGACAGGAAGTGACATCACACCAGGGACAAGAAGTGACATCACACCAGGGACAAGAAGTGACATCACACCAGGGACAGGAAGTGACATCACACCAGGGACAGGAAGTGACATCACACCAGGGACAGGAAGTAACATCACACCAGGGACAGGAAGTGACATCACACCAGGGACAAGAAGTGACATCACACCAGGGACAGGAAGTGACATCACACCAGGGACAGGAAGTGACATCACACCAGGGACAGGAAGTGACATCACACCAGGGACAAGAAGTGACATCACACCAGGGACAGGAAGTGACATTACACCAGGGACAGGAAGTGACATCACACCAGGGACAGGAAGTGACATCACACCAGGGACAGGAAGTGACATCACACCAGGGACAAGAAGTGACATCACACCAGGGACAGGAAGTGACATCACACCAGGGACAGGAAGTGACATCACACCAGGGACAGGAAGTGACATCACACCAGGGACAGGAAGTGACATTACACCAGGGACAGGAAGTGACATCACACCAGGGATAGGAAGTGACATCACACCAGGGACAGGAAGTGACATCAGACCAGGGACAGGAAGTGACATCACACCAGGGACAAGAAGTGACATCACACCAGGGACAGGAAGTGACATCACACCAGGGACAGGAAGTGACATCACACCAGGGACAGGAAGTGACATCACACCAGGGACAAGAAGTGACATCACACGAGGGACAGGAAGTGACATCACACCAGGGACAAGAAGTGACATCACACCAGGGACAGGAAGTGACATCACACCAGGGACAGGAAGTGTCATCACACCAGGGACAGGAAGTGACATCACACCAGGGACAGGAAGTGTCATCACACCAGGGACAGGAAGTGACATCACACCAGGGACAGGAAGTGACATCACACCAGGGACAGGAAGTGACATCACACAGGGACGTTTCTCACTCCAGTCAAAGTTTAAGCAGAATTTACACAAAAGAAACAACTTTTTTTGACTCTCTAAACAATAATTCAACAAAATAAAGTCGTTCTCATTTTTTTTTTTTGTCAAGTAAATATTAAATACATTGACACTAGATGAGTTTTGGCCCAGTGTTTGCTGGGTAAATTCGTAGTGTGATGTCATCAATTACAAACAGGAAGTGGAATTATAAACCTGAAAAATGTGCTATTCTGATGTTCAATTTTTAAAAAGAAAACGTTTTTAAAAATCTATTCCGGGATTTTTACATATATTTTATCTTAAATCTCTATATATTATTTATTTATTTATATATGTATTTATTAATATATGTATTTATTTATACATTTATTTATTTATATATTTATTTATTTATATATTTATTTATTTATATATATATATTTTTTTCTTTCTTTATTTATATATTTATTTATATATTTATTTGTTTGTCTTTATTTATTTATGACCTTTAACTGACCGTGTTTTGTCCTTGTGGCGTCACTTTCACGAGGTAATTTCAGCAAAACAGAAATAAATAAAAAACTTTTGCCTGTTTCAGAGGAAAATCCGGCGTTTGCAGCGACAAAACTCCAGAAATGTCTTTTAAATCTGGTGGGTCAAAAACTGATGTGTCTCCTTTAACCTGATGTGTCTCCTTTAACCTGATGTGTCTCCTTTAACCTGATGTGTCTCCTTTAACCTATTGTGTCTCCTTTAACCTGATGTGTCTCCTTTAACCTGATGTGTCTCCTTTAACCTGATGTCTCTCCCTTAACTTGATGTGTCTCCTTTAACCTGATGTGTCTCCTTTAACCTGATGTGTCTCCTTTAACCTGATGTGTCTCCTTTAACCTGATGTGTCTCCTTTAACCTGATGTGTCTCCTTTAACATAATGTGTCTCCTTTAACCTGATGTGTCTCCTTTAACATAATGTGTCTCCTTTAACCTGATGTGTCTCCTTTAACCTGATGTCTCTCCCTTAACTTGATGTGTCTCCTTTAACCTGATGTGTCTCCTTTAACCTGATGTGTCTCCTTTAACCTGATGTGTCTCCTTTAACCTGATGTGTCTCCTTTAACCTGATGTGTCTCCTTTAACTTGATGTGTCTCCATTAACCTGGTGTGTCTCCTTTAACTTGATGTGTCTCCTTTAACTTGATGTGTCTCCTTTAACCTGATGTGTCTCCTTTAACTTGATGTCTCTCCTTTAACTTGATGTGTCTCCTTTAACCTGATGTGTCTCCTTTAACCTGATGTGTCTCCTTTAACCTGATGTGTCTCCTTTAACCTGATGTGTCTCCTTTAACCTGATGTGTCTCCTTTAACCTGATGTCTCTCCCTTAACTTGATGTGTCTCCTTTAACCTGATGTGTCTCCTTTAACCTGATGTGTCTCCTTTAACCTGATGTCTCTCCCTTAACTTGATGTGTCTCCTTTAACCTGATGTGTCTCCTTTAACCTGATGTGTCTCCTTTAACCTGATGTGTCTCCTTTAACCTGATGTGTCTCCTTTAACTTGATGTGTCTCCATTAACCTGGTGTGGCTCCTTTAACTTGATGTGTCTCCTTTAACATGATGTGTCTCCTTTAACCTGATGTGTCTCCTTTAACTTGATGTCTCTCCTTTAACTTGATGTGTCTCCTTTAACCTGATGTGTCTCCTTTAACCTGATGTGTCTCCTTTAACTTGATGTCTCTCCCTTAACTTGATGTGTCTCCTTTAACTTGATGTGTCTCCTTTAACCTGATGTGTCTCCTTTAACCTGATGTGTCTCCTTTAACTTGATGTGTCTCCTTTAACCTGATGTGTCTCCTTTAAGGTCTGAAGTGGCAGAAGAAGTCGTCGGTGTCGAGTCCGTTCAGAATCCCAGAGACAAACGGTCTTTTCCTGCAGAGCATCAGGGACAAACGGCACGGACAGGTGAGTCACATGGTCACGACTTAAAGGGCCAAACAGGACCAGACCAGGTTCTGTTCTCTGCGCTCTAACAACCTTCTCCTTCTCCTTCTTCTTCTTCTTCTTCTTCTTCTTCTTCTTCTTCTTCTTCTTCTTCTTCTTCTTCTTCTTCTGCTCAGGAGCTGCGAGGGCTTCTGGCTCCGCCCATCGGTGAAACGTCGCTCCGCTCGACACGAGCCAATCAGAGAGAAGCAGACAGAGAAAGGAGAGACGAGCGAGAGGAGACACCAAACAAACCGCCTCAGTCCAAACAAACTGCTGCACGAAAAGAGCTGAAGAAGGTCATGATGAAGAGAGGCGAGTCCTGAGGTCAAAGGTCAAAGGGCAAGGTCGCAGTTTGAATATAAAAGACATACTCTGAGTATTTCAGTGGTACAACAGTAAAAGTACTGTTCTCAAAGTACTTCAAGTCCTTTAAGTCCTTAAAGAACTTCAAGTACTTGAAGTACTTCAAGTACTTGAAGTACTTCAAGTACTTCAAGTAGTTAAAGAACTTCAAGTACTTGAAGTTCTTCAAGTACTTGAAGTACTTCAAGTAGTTAAAGAACTTCAAGTACTTGAAGTACTGTAGTAACATTCTTGTCGTGAGTAGAGAACGTGAGCAGAGAGAGCAGACACGACTTCATGAACCTGGAGCGACAGAAGGCTGTGCTCCAGGTAAGGCTCCTCCTCCTCCTCCTGCTTCTCCTCCTCCTCTTCCTCCTTCTCCTCCACCTCCTCCTCTACCTCCTTCTTCACCTCTCCTCCTTCACCTCCTCCTCCTTCTTCTCCATCTCCTTCTCCTCCTCCTTCTTCACCTCCTTCTCCTCCTCCTCCTTCACCTCCTCCTCCCTATTCACCTCCTCTTTCACCTCCTCCTCCTCCTCCACCTCCTCCACCTCCTCCACCTCCTTCTTCACCTCCTCCTACTTCACCTCCTCCACCTCCCCCTCCTTCTTCTCCATCTCCTCCTTCTCCACCTCCTTCTCTTCCTCCTCCACCTTCTCCTTCACCTCCTCCACCTCCTCATCCTCTTCTTCCTTCTCCTTCACTTCCTCCACCTCCTCCTCTTTCTTCACCCCCTCCTCCTCCTTCTCCTCCTCCTTCTTCAGCTCCTCCTCTTCCTCCTTCTTCTCCTTCTCCTTCACCCCCTCCTTCTCCTCCTCCTCCTCCTGACGTGGTCTCCTCCGCAGCTGTCCATAATGACCAAGAGGGCGGAGCTGGAGAAGATGGACAGGGGCGTGGCCAAAGAGGAGAAGGTTCTGAAGCTTCTGGAGTCGCAGATCGAGACGGACAATCGTCTGTTCGAGGAGGTGCTGAAGGAGCACGAGAAGAAGTCTGTGGAGGCCAGGACTTTGTAAGTCTGTGATCTAACCTCCTGCTCCTCTGATCTAACCTCCTGCTCCTCTGACCTCCTGCTCCCCCGACCTCCTGCTCCTCTGACCTCCTGCTCCTCTGACCTCCAGCTCCTCTGACCTCCTGCTCCTCTGACCTCCTGCTCCTCTGACCTCCTGCTCCTCTGATTTGACCTTTGAGCAGTTTTGAACACGAGGCGCGGTCAAAGCAGCAGAAGACGCTCGAGATCAAGAAACTGATGGCGGAAATAGCAACGACAGAAAGGTACTTGTACTTGTACTTGTACTAGCACTTGTACTTGTACTTGTTTTTGTACTTGTTTTTGTACTTGTACTAGCACTTGTACTTGTACTTGTACTTGTTTTTGTACTTGTACTTGTACTTGCACTTCTACTTGTACTTGCACTTCTACTTTTACTTGTACTTGTACTTGTACTTGTACTTGTACTTGTACTTGTACTTGTACTTGTACTTGTACTTGTACTTGTACTTGTACTTGTACTTGTACTTGTACTTGTACTTGCACTTGCACTTGTACTTGTACTTGTACTTGTACTTGTACTTGTACTTGCACTTGCACTTGCACTTGTACTTGTACTTGTACTTGTTTTTGTACTTGTACTTGCACTTCTACTTGTACTTGCACTTCTACTTTTACTTGTACTTGTACTTGTACTTGTACTTGTACTTGTACTTGTACTTGTACTTGTACTTGTACTTGTACTTGCCCTTGTACTTGTACTTGTACTTGCACTTGTACTTGTACTTGTACTTGTACTTGTACTTGTACTTGTACTTGCACTTGTACTTGTACTTGTACTTGCACTTGTACTTGTACTTGTACTTGTACTTGTACTTGTACTTGTACTTGTACTTGCACTTGCACTTGTACTTGTACTTGTACTAGCATTGTACTTGTACTAGCACTTGTACTTGTACTTGTACTTGCCCTTGTACTTGTACTTGTACTTGTACTTGTACTTGTACTTGTACTTGCCCTTGTACTTGTACTTGTACTTGTACTTGTACTTGTACTTGCCCTTGTACTTGTACGTGCACTTGTACTTGTACTTGTACTTGTACTTGTACTTGCCCTTGTACTTGTACTTGTACTTGTACTTGTACTTGTACTTGTACTTGCACTTGTACTTGTACTTGTACTTGTACTTGTACTTGCACTTGTACTTGTACTTGTACTAGCATTGTACTTGTACTAGCACTTGTACTTGTACTTGTACTTGCCCTTGTACTTGTACGTGCACTTGTACTTGTACTTGCCCTTGTACTTGCCCTTGTACTTGTACTAGCACTTGTACTTGTACTTGTACTTGTACTAGCACTTGTACTTGTACTTGTACTTGCCCTTGTCCTTGTACTAGCACTTGTACTTGTACTTGTACTTGCCCTTGTACTTGTACTTGTACTAGCACTTGTACTTGTACTTGTACTTGCCCTTGTACTTGTACGTGCACTTGTACTTGTACTTGTACTTGTACTTGCCCTTGTACTTGCACTTTCACTTGTACTTGTACTTGCCCTTGTACTTGTACTTGCCCTTGTACTTGTACGTGCACTTGTACTTGTACTTGTACTTGCCCTTGTACTTGTACGTGCACTTGTACTTGTACTTGTACTTGCCCTTGTACTTGCACTTTCACTTGTACTTGTACTTGCCCTTGTACTTGTACTAGCACTTGTACTTGTACTTTTACTTGTACTTGTACTTGCACTTGTACTAGCACTTTGCACTTTGCACTTGTACTTGTACTTGTACTTGTACTTGTACTTGTACTTGTCCATGTGTGCAGTGACCTGGAGAAGATGGAGGAGACACTGGTGGACTACACGCGTTACAAGGACCTCCTCTTCAGACTGTCTCCTCAGGAGTGGCAGGAGGAACGTCTCACCAAAGACACAAAGAGAACAGGTCACAAAAGACACACTAAGGGACATTCAACACCATCAGCTCCTTAAAGCTCCAGAACCTCTGTCACGTTCTTCTGGATGAAATATGAAATATGAAATGTTCAGGTTCTTCTCCACATCACGTCTTAGACCTGCTCCAACCTCTGGACTTTGTGCTCCTCATTTCACAGATCTGACCCGTCAAGGACCATCCACTCAAAGTGAAACTGAGTAAGTCCTCTTCATCTGGACCTGGATCCTGGTCTGGACCTGGAACCTGGTCTGGACCTGGATCCTGGTCTGGACTGAGCCTTTCTTCTCTGTCTTTCAGGACAAACTCGGGGTGGGACATGTCCCAGGACGAGGTAAAACTTTATGTTTTCCCGTTTCATTTTCTGTTATTTTCACATAAAATCAGCTCAAAATCAGTGACACAGAAGAACAAGAGAAACTTCTAACTTAAGGCGGGTGTGGGACAGACGGGTGTGGGACAGACGGGTGTGGGACAGGCGGCTGTGGGACAGGCGGGTGTGGGACAGACGGGTGTGGGACAGGCGGGTGTGGGACAGACGGGTGTGGGACAGACGGGTGTGGGACAGGCGGGTGTGGGACAGGCGGGTGTGGGACAGACGGGTGTGGGACAGGCGGGTGTGGGACAGACGGGTGTGGGACAGACGGGTGTGGGACAGGCGGGTGTGGGACAGACGGGTGTGGGACAGACGGGTGTGGAACAGGCGGGTGTGGGACAGGCCGGTGTGGGACAGACGGCTGTGGGACAGACGGCTGTGGGACAGACGGGTGTGAGACAGGCAGCTGTGGGACAGACGGGTGTGGGACAGGCGGGTGTGGAACAGACGGGTGTGGGACAGACGGGTGTGGGACAGGCAGGTGTGGGACAGGCGGGTGTGGAAAAGGCGGGTGTGGGACAGGCGGGTGTGGGACAGACGGGTGTGGGACAGACGGCTGTGGGACAGACGGGTGTGGGACAGGCAGCTGTGGGACAGACGGGTGTGGGACAAACGGGTGTGGGACGGGCGGCTGTGGGACAGACGGGTGTGGGACAGGCGGGTGTGGGACAGACGGGTGTGGGACAGACGGCTGTGGGACAGACGGGTGTGGGACAGGCAGCTGTGGGACAGACGGGTGTGGGACAAACGGGTGTGGGACGGGCGGCTGTGGGACAGACGGGTGTGGGACAGGCGGGTGTGGGACAGACGGGTGTGGGACAGGCGGGTGTGGGACAGACGGGTGTGGGACAGGCTGGAGTGGGACAGACGGGTGTGGAACAAGCGGGTGTGGAACAGGCGGGTGTGGAATAGACGGGTGTGGGACGGACGGGTGTGGGACAGACGGGTGTGGGACGGGCGGCTGTGGGACAGACGGGTGTGGGACAGGCGGCTGTGGGACAGGCGGGTGTGGGACAGGCGGCTGTTGAACAGGCGGGTGTGGGACAGACGGGTGTGGGACAGGCGGGTGTGGGACAGACGGGTGTGGGACAGGCTGGTGTGGGACAGACGGGTGTGGAACAAGCGGGTGTGGGACAGGCGGGTGTGGGACAGACGGGTGTGGGACAGGCGGGTGTGTGGGACAGGCGGGTGTGGGACAGACGGGTGTGGGACAGGCTGCTGTGGGACAGACGGGTGTGGGACAGGCTGGTGTGGGACAGACGGGTGTGGAACAAGCGGGTGTGGAACAGGCGGGTGTGGGACAGACGGGTGTGGGACAGGCGGGTGTGTGGGACAGGCGGGTGTGGGACAGACGGGTGTGGGACAGGCTGGTGTGGGACAGACGGGTGTGGGACAGGCGATCTGACCCTGCACGTGTCTGTTTGTCCTCCAGGAGGACACAGAGCTGTTCTTCACTGACCCTCAGCAGCTCCAGGATCTTCTGACCGAACTGACCGAGCAGAACCTGTCACTCATCCAGAACTCTGCCCGAGTCGAGGAAACTCTGGAGGAACTAAGAACCAAGATCTGCTCCACCAGGAGAACCATGTGAGCACCACACACACACCAGGAGAACCATGTGAGCACCACACACACACCAGGAGAACCATGTGAGCACCACACACACACCAGGAGAACCATGTGAGCACCACACATACACCAGGAGAACCATGTGAGCACCACACACACACCAGGAAAACCATGTGAGCACCACACACACACCAGGAAAACCATGTGAGTACAACACACACACCAGGAGAACCATGTGAGCACCACACATACACCAGGAGAACCATGTGAGCACCACACACACACCAGGAAAACCATGTGAGCACCACACACACACCAGGAAAACCATGTGAGTACAACACACACACCAGGAGAACCATGTGAGCACCACACACACACCAGGAGAACCATGTGAGCACCACACACACACCAGGAGAACCATGTGAGCACCACACATACACCAGGAGAACCATGTGAGCACCACACACACACCAGGAAAACCATGTGAGCACCACACACACACCAGGAAAACCATGTGAGTACAACACACACACCAGGAGAACCATGTGAGCACCACACATACACCAGGAGAACCATGTGAGCACCACACACACACCAGGAAAACCATGTGAGCACCACACACACACCAGGAAAACCATGTGAGTACAACACACACACCAGGAGAACCATGTGAGCACCACACACACACCAGGAGAACCATGTGAGCACCACACACACACACCAGGAAAACCATGTGAGCACCACACACACACCAGGAAAACCATGTGAGTACAACACACACACCAGGAGAACCATGTGAGTACAACACACACACCAGGAGAACCATGTGAGTACAACACACACACCAGGAGAACCATGTGAGCACCACACACACCAGGAGAACCATGTGAGCACCACACACACACACCAGGAGAACCATGTGAGCACCACACACACACCAGGAGAACCATGTGAGCACCACACACACACACCAGGAGAACCATGTGAGTACCACACACACACCAGGAGAACCATGTGAGCACCACACACAAACCAAGAGAACCATGTGAGCACCACACACACACCAGGAGAACCACGTGAGTACCACACACCAGGAGAACCATGTGAGCACCACACACACACCAGGAGAACCATGTGAGAACTACACACACCAGGAGAACCATGTGAGCACCACACACACACCAGGAGAACCATGTGAGTACCAAACACACACCAGGAGAACCATGTGAGCACCACACAGACACCAGGAAAACCATGTAAGTACCACACACCAGGAGAACCATGTGAGCACCACACACACACCAGGAGAACCATGTGAGCACCACACACACACCAGGAGAACCATGTGAGCACCACACACACACACCAGGAGAACCATGTGAGCACCACACACACACACACCAGGAAAACCATGTGAGCACCACACACACACCAGGAAAACCATGTGAGTACAACACACACACCAGGAGAACCATGTGACTACAACACACACACCAGGAGAACCATGTGAGTACCACACACACCAGGAAAACCATGTGAGCACCACACACACACCAGGAAAACCATGTGAGTACAACACACACACCAGGAGAACCATGTGAGCACCACACACACACACCAGGAGAACCATGTGAGCACCACACACACACCAGGAGAACCATGTGAGCACCACACACACACACACCAGGAGAACCATGTGAGTACCACACACACACCAGGAGAACCATGTGAGCACCACACACAAACCAAGAGAACCATGTGAGCACCACACACACACCAGGAGAACCACGTGAGTACCACACACACACCAGGAGAACCATGTGAGAACTACACACACCAGGAGAACCATGTGAGCACCACACACACACCAGGAGAACCATGTGAGTACCAAACACACACCAGGAGAACCATGTGAGCACCACACAGACACCAGGAAAACCATGTAAGTACCACACACCAGGAGAACCATGTGAGCACCACACACACACACCAGGAGAACCATGTGAGCACCACACACACACCAGGAGAACCATGTGAGTACCACACACCAGGAGAACCATGTGAGTACCACACACCAGGAGAACCATGTGAGCACCACACACACACACACACACCAGGAGAACCATGTGAGCACCACACACCAGGAGAACCATGTGAGCACCACACACACACACACACACACACACACAGGGAGAACCATGTGAGCACCACACACACACCAGGAGAACCATGTGAGTACCACACACACACCAGGAGAACCATGTGAGCACCACACACACACAAGGAGAACCATGTGAGTACCACACACACACACACCAGGAGAACCATGTGAGCACCACACACACACACACCGGGAGAACCATGTGAGTACAACACACACACCAGGAGAACCATGTGAGCACCACACACACACACCAGGAGAACCATGTGAGCACCACACACACACCAGGAGAACCATGTGAGCACCACACACACACACCAGGAGAACCATGTGAGTACCACACACACACCAGGAGAACCATGTGAGCACCACACACAAACCAAGAGAACCATGTGAGCACCACACACACACCAGGAGAACCACGTGAGTACCACACACCAGGAGAACCATGTGAGCACCACACACACACCAGGAGAACCATGTGAGTACCACACACCAGGAGAACCATGTGAGTACCACACACCAGGAGAACCATGTGAGCACCACACACACACACACACACCAGGAGAACCATGTGAGCACCACACACCAGGAGAACCATGTGAGCACCACACACACACACACACACACACACACACACAGGGAGAACCATGTGAGCACCACACACACACCAGGAGAACCATGTGAGTACCACACACACACCAGGAGAACCATGTGAGCACCACACACACACAAGGAGAACCATGTGAGTACCACACACACACACACCAGGAGAACCATGTGAGCACCACACACACACACACCATGAGAACCATGTGAGTACAACACATACACCAGGAGAACCATGTGAGCACCACACACACACCAGGAGAACCATGTGAGTACAACACACACACCAGGAGAACCATGTGAGCACCACACACACACTATGAAAACCATGTGAGTACCACACACACACCAGGAGAACCATGTGAGCTCCACACACACACACACCAGGAGAACCATGTCAGCACCACACACACACCAGGAGAACCATGTGAGTACCACACACACACCAGGAGAACCATGTGAGCACCACACACACACAGGGAGAACCATGTGAGCACCACACACACACAGGGAGAACCATGTGAGCACCACACACACACCAGGAGAACCATGTGAGCACCACACACCAGGAGAACCATGTGAGTGCCACACACCAGGAGAACCATGTGAGTACCACACACCAGGAGAACCATGTGAGAACCACACACACACCAGGAGAACCATGTGAGTACCACACACACACACCAGGAGAACCATGTGAGCACCACACACACACCAGGAGAATCATGTGAGTACCACACACACACACGCTAGCTTTAGCCACGCCCCTCACACACACCAGCTTTAGCCACTCCCTCACACACGCTAGCTTTAGCCACGCCCCTCACACACGCTAGCATTAGCCACGCCCCTCACACACGCTAGCTTTAGCCACGCCCCTCACACACGCTAGCTTTAGCCACGCCCCTCACACACGCTAGCTTTAGCCACGCCCCTCACACACGCTAGCTTTAGCCACGCCCCTCACACACACCAGCTTTAGCCACTCCCCTCACACACGCTAGCTTTAGCCACGCCCCTCACACACGCTAGCATTAGCCACGCCCCTCACACACGCTAGCTTTAGCCACGCCCCTCACACACGCTAGCTTTAGCCACGCCCCTCACACACGCTAGCTTTAGCCACGCCCCTCACACACGCTAGCTTTAGCCACGCCCCTCACACACACAAGCTTTAGCCACGCCCCTCACACACACTAGCTTTAGCCACGCCCCTCACACGCGCTAGCTTTAGCCACGCCCCTCACACACGCTAGCTTTAGCCACGCCCCTCACACACACAAGCTTTAGCCACGCCCCTCACACACACTAGCTTTAGCCACGCCCCTCACACACACACTAGCTTTAGCCACGCCCCTCACACACACACACACACTAGCTTTAGCCACGCCCCTCACACACACTAGCTTTAGCCACGCCCCTCACACACACTAGCTTTAGCCACGCCCCTCACACACACTAGCTTTAGCCACGCCCCTCACACACGCTAACTTTAGCCACGCCCCTCACACACGCTAACTTTAGCCACGCCCCTCACACACGCTAACTTTAGCCACGCCCCTCACACACACTAGCTTTAGCCACGCCCCTCACACACACTAGCTTTAGCCACGCCCCTCACACACGCTAACTTTAGCCACGCCCCTCACACACGCTAACTTTAGCCACGCCCCTCACACACACTAGCTTTAGCCACGCCCCTCACACACGCTAACTTTAGCCACGCCCCTCACATACGCTAACTTTAGCCACGCCCCTCACACACGCTAACTTTAGCCACGCCCCTCACACACGCTAACTTTAGCCACGCCCCTCACACACGCTAACTTTAGCCACGCCCCTCACACACACACTGGAATTACTAAACGTCTTTTTGTGACGGGAGGAAAAAGTATCAGGAGGATTTAGGACCAGGACCAGGACCAGAGACTGATCATGACTGGAACCAGAACCAGAACCAGAACCAGCACCAGGAGCTCTAAAGTGAGCCGGACTGGGGCCGGTGGAAACGTGGCTTATGGTTTTATCAGTGAGTCAGGTCAAAGGTCATGATGGGACTAGAACCAACGTTTAGTCCAAGTCGTCTTCTTCACAGTGACGAAGACGAGCAGCTGCTGTCGCTCCAGCTCCAAACCATGAAGCAGAGAATCCAGACGGAGAAGACCAGAGGACACAAGCTGAGACAGAAGGTCCAGCTGCACGTGTCCCTCAACACGCAGGACCAGGTGAGACGCAGCCGCACGTGTCCCTCAACACGCGGGACCAGTTGAGACGCAGCCGCACGTGTCTCTCAACACGCAGGACCAGGTGAGACGCAACCGCACGTGTCCCTCAACACGCCGGACCAGGTGAGACGCAGCCACACGTGTCCCTCAACACGCAAGACCAGGTGAGACGCAGCAGCACGTGTCCCTCAACACGCAGGACCAGGTGAGACGCAGCCGCACGTGTCCCTCAACACGCCGGACCAGGTGAGACGCAGCCACACGTGTCCCTCAACACGCAAGACCAGGTGAGACGCAGCAGCACGTGTCCCTCAACACGCAGGACCAGGTGAGACGCAGCCGCACGTGTCCCAAAACACGCCGGACCAGGTGAGACGCAGCCGCACGTGTCTCTCAACACGCGGGACCAGGTGAGACGCAGCCGCACATGTCCCTCAACACGCAGGACCAGGTGAGACGCAGCCGCACGTGTCTCTCAACACGCGGGACCAGGTGAGACGCAGCCGCACATGTCCCTCAACACGCAGGACCAGGTGAGACGTGAAACGTTCTAGAATGTGATGAGGTCATGATGTCAGATGGAGGCGGGGCCTAACGTTCCCGTGTCTCCTCCAGGACGTGCTATTGGACGCTCTGGGAGACAAAGTGTCCCAGGTCCATCAGAGCTGTGTGGACGGGCGCATGTCCAACTACAGCACCCTAGAGAAGCTGACGCAGATCGAGAGCACCCTGAGCGAGCTGCTGCAGAACATGGAGTCCATCCCCGAGGAGAACCTGGAGATGATGAGGAGGGTGAAGGAGAGCGAGAAGAGAGCCAGGTACCAGTCGCTCTGAAGCCGCTTTGAAGCCGCTCTGAAGCAGGTCTGAAGCCGCTCTGAAACTTGTCTGAAGCCGCTCTGAAGCCACTCCAAAGCCGCTCTGAAGCCGCTCTGAAGCCGCTCTGAAGCAGGTCTGAAGCCGCTCTGAAACCTCTCTGAAGCCGCTCCAAAGCCGCTCTGAAGCCGCTCCAAAGCCGCTCCGAAGCCGCTCTGAAGCCGCTTTGAAGCCTCTCTGAAGCAGGTCTGAAGCCGCTCTGAAACCTGTCTGAAGCCGCTCTAAAGCCGCTCCAAAGCCGCTCTGAAGCCGCTCTGAAGCCGGTCTAAAGCCGCTCTGAAGCCGCTCTGAAGCAGGTCTGAAGCCGCTCTGAAACCTCTCTAAAGCCGGTCTAAAGCAGGACTAAAGCCGGTCTAAAGCCGGTCCAAAGCCGGTCTAAAGCCGGTCTAAAGCCGGTCTAAAGCCGGTCTAAAGCGGGTCTAAAGCAGGTCTAAAGCCGGTCTAAAGCCGGTCTAAAGCCGGTCCAAAGCCGGTCTAAAGCCGGTCTAAAGCCGGTCCAAAGCCGGTCTAAAGCCGGTCTAAAGCCGGTCTAAAGCCGGTCTAAAGCAGGTCTAAAGCCGGTCTAAAGCCGGTCTCAAGCCGGTCCAAAGCCGGTCCAAAGCCGGTCCAAAGCCGGTCCAAAGCCGGTCTAAAGCCGGTCTAAAGCCGGTCTAAAGCCGGTCTAAAGCAGGTCTAAAGCCGGTCTAAAGCCGGTCTCAAGCCGGTCCAAAGCCGGTCCAAAGCCGGTCCAAAGCCGGTCCAAAGCCGGTCTAAAGCCGGTCTAAAGCCGGTCTAAAGCAGGACTAAAGCAGGAATAAAGCAGGAATAAAGCCAATCCAATCCATTTTATTTCTATAGCACGATTTACACAACCAGAGGGTTCTAAAGTGCTTCACAGCAGGTAAAAGACTACAGAGGCTTAAATAGGATAAAAGTAATAAAATAAGATATAAAAACAAAATGGGGTGCACGGTGGCAAAGGCGGTTAGCGCTCTTGCCTCCCAAGAAGGAGATCATGGGTTCGATTCCCGGACCAGACCAACATCACATGATCTCTCTGGGTGGAGTCTGCATGTTCTCACCATGTTACCGTGGGTTCTCTCCGGGTTCTCCGGCTTCCTCCCACCGTCCAAAGACATGCATGTGTTAGGCAAAATTGGTGACTCTAAATTGGCCCTAGTGAATGAATGTGAGCGTGAACTGTCTGTAATGTCTATGTCTCTGTGTTGGCCCTGCGACAAGTTGGCCACTGTCCAGGGTGTACCCCGCCTAAGGCCCGAAGTCACTGGGATAGGCTCCAGTCACCCGCGACCCCGAAAGGGAACAAGCGGTAGAAAATGGATGGATGGATGGATGGATAAAAACAAAATCAAATAGAAAATTAAATCAAACAAACACACATCAATGTAATAAAAATAAACTAAATAAAATAAGTAAAAGGTGCTGCCCTCCCAACATAAAACATACAACACACTACATGGCGTTAAAAGCCAGAGAAAACAGATGGTTTAAGAAGCGATTTAAAAAGAGGCTTTTCTTATGAGGAGTGGCACTTTGTTCCACTGGAGCTGCCACTGCAAAGGCTCCTTCACCTCTGACCTTTAGCCCGTGGCACTGTAAGGAGCTGGTCAGCTGACCTGAGGGAGCGGCTGGGAGTGTGGCAGCTCGGAGAGGTCAGGAGTTCAGGAGGTCAGGAGGTCAGGATGGGGCAAGAGCATTTAAGGCTTTAAAAGTAAATAAAAGAGTTTTAAAATGAATCCTAAAATGAACGGGCTCCAGTGGAGTGAAGCCACTAACACCCATATAGACCCCCTAACCCCCATATAGACCCCCTAACCCCCATATAGACCCCCTAACCCCCATATAGACCCCCTAACCCCCATATCAAATCAAATCAAATCAATTTATTTTTGTAAGGCCCAAAATCACAACAACAGTTGCCTCTGAGGGCCACAGGGAGAAATGAATCAACAATGTCTGTGGTGGCGAGGGACGATGTCCCAGGGTCCTCTGTCCTTAGACTCTCCTTCTCGGCCAGGAAAAACTACAAAAAAAACCTCTTTGGGAAAAAAGCGTAGAAACCTGGAGGAGTTCCAGTGAAGGAGAGATCCGACTCTCACAGACGGACAGACGGACACGAGGAGACTGGAGCTGGACCCACTCTTCAGGCAGATGAGGGACCGTCCACACAGGGCAGGGACACTTCACCAGGGGAGGGGCATCTGGGTCCACAGGTCCTCAGGAGTGAGAGAAAGAAAAAGAAGGCGGTGAACAGTTTGCAAGTGGAATCAAAAAATAAATATTGTTTGATAGCATAAGTAGTCAGAAGAAGAGGATAGTGCTCAAGCTGTCATACTTCCCCCAGCATAGTTGCTGCTAGGGCAGCGTAGCTAAAGCTGTGGGTTTATGTTTCTGTTCCTAACTACTCTGACCATAAGTCATTTCAAAGAGGAACGTTTTAAGCCTGGACTTAAATGAAGAGACTGTGTCAGCATATTTAACATGGGTCGGGAGCTGATTCCATAACACAGGGGCTTGGTAGCTAAACGCTCTACCTCCTACAGTACTTTTAGAGACTCTTGGCACCACCAGAAGGCCGGCATTCTGAGAGTGAAGAGCTCTGTTTGGATGATATGGTTCTATAGCATCTTTGAGGTAGGATGGGGCCATGTCATTTATGGCTTTGTAGGTCAAGAGTAGAATTTTTAATTTGATTCTAGACTCGACGGGGAGCCAGTGAAGAGACTCCAGCACCGTGTGCTCTCTTCTTTTTGTTCCTGTTAGTAATCTTGCTGCTGCATTTTGAACCAGTTGAAAGCTTTTTATGGAGCTTTTAGGACACGCTGCAAGCAGGGAGTTACAGTAGTCTAATCTAGTCGTTACAAATGCATGGATAAGTTTTTCGGCATCACTTTTAGGCAGGATTCTTCTGATTTTGGCTCTTGTTGCACAAATGGAAATAGGCTGTTTTACAAGCTTGATTTATATGAGCTTTAAATGAGAGCTCCTGGTCAAATAAGACTCCAAGGTTTCTTACAGTAGAACTGGAGGCTACACTGACATTGTCCAGTGTGACTATCTGCTCAGATAGAGCGTCTCGTAGATGCTTAGGGCCAAGCACAATGACCTCGGTTTTTTCAGGGTTAAGAAGCAGGTAGTTTAGTGTCATCCAGGTTTTTATCTCCTTCACACAAGTACTAAGTCTGTCTACTTGATCGCTCTGATCAGGTTTCATTGATAAATACAGCTGAGTGTCGTCTGCATAGCAGTGGAAGTTAATGTCATGCTTTCTGATAATGTTGCCTAATGGCAGCATATAAAGAGTAAACAGAATTGGACCGAGTACCGAACCCTGTGGCACACCGTAAATTACTTTAGAGCTTGGTGAGGAGCTCTGGTTTACATTAACAAATTGGAACCTATCAGATAGATAGGATTTAAACCAGCTGAGGGCTGTTCCTCCAACACCTACATCACATTCTAACCTCTGCAGTAGAATGTTGTGGTCGATGGTGTCAAACGCTGCGCTGAGGTCCAACAGAACCAGGATTGAGACCAGTCCATCGTCAGCGGCTAATAACAAATCATTTGTGACTTTAACTAGTGCAGTTTCAGTGCTGTGGTGGGCTCTGAACCCTGCTGTGGTGGGCTCTGAACCCTGCTGTGGTGGGCTCTGAACCCTGCTGTGGTGGGCTCTGAACCCTGCTGTGGTGGGCTCTGAACCCTGCTGTGGTGGGCTCTGAACCCTGCTGTGGTGGGCTCTGAACCCTGCTGTAGGGGGCGACAAAGCTGTTTTACTACAACCTTTTCAAGGATTTTAGAGACGAAGGGAAGATTTGAAATAGGTCTGTAGTTTACCAATAGGTCGGGATCTAGATTAGGCTTTTTCAGAAGAGGTTTAATGACTGCATGTTTGAAGGACTGTGGAACATAGCCACTTTGGAGTGAAGTATTTATTATATTAAGAATAGGGTCTATAATTAGGGGGAGAATGTCTTTGAGGAGCTTGGAATGGGGTCTAGGACACAAGTTGAGCTTTTAGAGGACATAATGGCTGAAGTTATCTCTGCTTGATCAACAGCTGTGAACCTTTCTAAGTTTACAGGTGGATTTATATGAGACGTTAGATTTACAGCTTGGGCTAGTTCAGGGCTAATAGCGGGGGTAATTTCATCTAATTTATCTCTGATTGTTTTTATTTTATTGTTAAAAAATAGGAGGAAATCATCAGAGCTGAGTGTAGCTGGGATTGAGGGCTCTACTGCACTGTGACAGTTTGTTAGCCTAGCTACAGTGCTGAAAAGGAATTTAGTGTTACTTTTGTTGACTTCTATTAGATTTGAATAATATCTGGTTTGGGCCTCACACAGAGCCTGCTTATAGGACAGCAGGCAACTACAGATAGACCCACTAACCCCCATATAGACCCACTAACCCCCATATAGACCCACTAACCCCCAGATAGACCCACTAACCCCCCATATAGAGCCACTAACCCCCATATAGACCCACTAACCCTCATATAGACCCACTAACCCCCAGATAGACCCACTAACCCCCCATATAGAGCCACTAACCCCGAGATAGACCCACTAACCCCCCATATAGACCCACTAACCCTCATATAGACCCACTAACCCCCAGATAGACCCACTAACCCCCATATAGACCCACTAACCCTCATATAGACCCACTAACCCCCAGATAGACCCACTAACCCCCCATATAGAGCCACTAACCCCCAGATAGACCCACTAACCCCCCATATAGACCCACTAACCCCCAGATAGACCCACTAACCCCCAGATAGACCCACTAACCCCCAGATAGACCCACTAACCCCCAGATAGACCCACTAACCTCCAGATAGACCCACTAACCCCCATATAGACCCACTAACCCCCATATAGACCCACTAACCCCCAGATAGACCCACTAACCCCCCATATAGAGCCACTAACCCCCAGATAGACCCACTAACCCCCCATATAGACCCACTAACCCTCATATAGACCCACTAACCCCCAGATAGACCCACTAACCCCCATATAGACCCACTAACCCTCATATAGACCCACTAACCCCCAGATAGACCCACTAACCCCCATATAGACCCACTAACCCCCATATAGACCCACTAACCCCCAGATAGACCCACTAACCCCCCATATAGACCCACTAACCCCCATATAGACCCACTAACCCTCATATAGACCCACTAACCCCCAGATAGACCCACTAACCCCCATATAGACCCACTAACCCCCATATAGACCCACTAACCCCCAGATAGACCCACTAACCCCCCATATAGACCCACTAACCCCCATATAGACCCACTAACCCCCATATAGACCCACTAACCCCCAGATAGACCCACTAACCCCCCATATAGAGCCACTAACCCCCATATAGACCCACTAACCCTCATATAGACCCACTAACCCCCAGATAGACCCACTAACCCCCCATATAGAGCCACTAACCCCCAGATAGACCCACTAACCCCCCATATAGACCCACTAACCCTCATATAGACCCACTAACCCCCAGATAGACCCACTAACCCCCATATAGACCCACTAACCCTCATATAGACCCACTAACCCCCAGATAGACCCACTAACCCCCCATATAGAGCCACTAACCCCCAGATAGACCCACTAACCCCCCATATAGACCCACTAACCCCCAGATAGACCCACTAACCCCCAGATAGACCCACTAACCCCCAGATAGACCCACTAACCCCCAGATAGACCCACTAACCTCCAGATAGACCCACTAACCCCCATATAGACCCACTAACCCCCATATAGACCCACTAACCCCCATATAGACCCACTAACCCCCAGATAGACCCACTAACCCCCCATATAGAGCCACTAACCCCCATATAGACCCACTAACCCTCATATAGACCCACTAACCCCCAGATAGACCCACTAACCCCCCATATAGAGCCACTAACCCCCAGATAGACCCACTAACCCCCCATATAGACCCACTAACCCTCATATAGACCCACTAACCCCCAGATAGACCCACTAACCCCCATATAGACCCACTAACCCTCATATAGACCCACTAACCCCCAGATAGACCCACTAACCCCCCATATAGAGCCACTAACCCCCAGATAGACCCACTAACCCCCCATATAGACCCACTAACCCCCAGATAGACCCACTAACCCCCAGATAGACCCACTAACCCCCAGATAGACCCACTAACCCCCAGATAGACCCACTAACCTCCAGATAGACCCACTAACCCCCATATAGACCTACTAACCCCCAGATAGACCCACTAACCCCCATATAGACCCACTAACCCCCATATAGACCCACTAACCCCCAGATAGACCCACTAACCCCCAGATAGACCCACTAACCCTCATATAGACCCACTAACCCCCAGATAGACCCACTAACCCCCAGATAGACCCACTAACCCCCATATAGACCCACTAACCCCCAGATAGACCCACTAACCCCCCATATAGACCCACTAACCCCCAGATAGACCCTGTAACCCCCCATATAGACCCACTAACCCCCAGATAGACCCACTAACCCCCAGATAGACCCACTAACCCCCAGATAGACCCACTAACCCCCAGATAGACCCACTAACCTCCAGATAGACCTACTAACCCCCAGATAGACCCACTAACCCCCATATAGACCTACTAACCCCCAGATAGACCCATTAACCCCCATATAGACCCACTAACCCCCATATAGACCCACTAACCCCCAGATAGACCCACTAACCCCCAGATAGACCCACTAACCCCCAGATAGACCCACTAACCCCCAGATAGACCCACTAACCCTCATATAGACCTACTAACCCCCAGATAGACCCACTAACCCCCATATAGACCCACTAACCCCCATATAGACCCACTAACCCCCAGATAGACCCACTAACCCCCAGATAGACCCACTAACCCTCATATAGACCCACTAACCCCCATATAGACCCACTAACCCCCAGATAGACCCACTAACCCCCAGATAGACCCACTAACCTCCAGATAGACCTACTAACCCCCAGATAGACCCACTAACCCCCATATAGACCTACTAACCCCCAGATAGACCCACTAACCCCCATATAGACCCACTAACCCCCATATAGACCCACTAACCCCCAGATAGACCCACTAACCCTCATATAGACCCACTAACCCCCAGATAGACCCACTAACCCCCATATAGACCCACTAACCCCCAGATAGACCCACTAACCCCCAGATAGACCCACTAACCCCCATATAGACCCCCTAACCCCCATATAGACCCACTAACCCCCAGATAGACCCACTAACCCCCAGATAGACCCACTAACCCCCATATAGACCTACTGACCCCCAGATAGACCCACTAACCCCCATATAGACCCACTAACCCCCATATAGACCCACTAACCCCCAGATAGACCCACTAACCCCCAGATAGACCCACTCACCCCCAGATAGACCCACTAACCCTCATATAGACCCACTAACCCCCAGATAGACCCACTAACCCCCAGATAGACCCACTAACCCTCATATAGACCCATTAACCCCCAGATAGACCCACTAACCCCCAGATAGACCCACTAACCCCCAGATAGACCCACTAACCCCAAGAGAGACCCACTAACCCCCAGATAGACCCACTAACCCCAAGAGAGACCCACTAACCCCCAGATAGACCCACTAACCCCCAGATAGACCCACTAACCCCCAGATAGACCCACAAACCCTCATATAGACCTACTAACCCCCAGATAGACCCACTAACCCCCATATAGACCCACTAACCCCCATATAGACCCACTAACCCCCATATAGACCCACTAACCCCCAGATAGACCCACTAACCCCCAGATAGACCCACTAACCCCCAGATAGACCCACTAACCCCCAGATAGACCCACTAACCCCCAGATAGAGAGCATTGCTGTAATCCAGTCGAGTGGTGACAAAGTCGTGAATTACGGTTTTAAAATGTTTTCTCTGGAGGAAGTTTTATTTTTGCCTCGACTTCACCACAGTTTTTATCTGTGTCTTTCACTGTCCAGTTTAAGGTCTGCTCCACTTTCACCCCCAGATGCTCATGATGGTTTTTTGATACTGGGCTAGAGGACCCAGGTCAACCATGGGGGTCACACATGGGGGTCACACATGGGGGTCACACATGGGGGTTACACATGGGGGTCACACATGGGGGTCACACATGGGGGTCACACATGGGGGTTACACATGGGGGTCACACATGGGGGTCACACATGGGGGTCATACATGGGGGTCACACATGGGGGTCATACATGGGGGTCACACATGGGGGTCACACATGGGGGTCATACATGGGGGTCACACATGGGGGTCACACATGGGGGTCATACATGGGGGTCATACATGGGGGTCACACATGGGGGTCATACATGGGGGTCACACATGGGGGTCACACATGGGGGTCACACATGGGGGTCATACATGGGGGTCACACATGGGGGTCACACATGGGGGTCACACATGGGGGTCATACATGGGGGTCACACATGGGGGTCACACATGGGGGTCACACATGGGGGTCACACATGGGGGTCATACATGAGGGTCACACATGGGGGTCACACATGGGGGTCATACATGGGGGTCACACATGGGGGTTACACATGGGGGTCACACATGGGGGTCACACATGGGGGTCATACATGGGGGTCACACATGGGGGTCATACATGGGGGTCACACATGGGGGTCATACATGGGGGTCACACATGGGGGTCACACATGGGGGTCACACATGGGGGTCACACATGGGGGTCATACATGGGGGTCACACATGGGGGTCACACATGGGGGTCATACATGGGGGTCACACATGGGGGTCACAGAAGTCCCACCAAAGACCATGACTTCAGTCTTTTTTTCATTCAAATTTAAAAAGTTCAGAGACATCCAGAGCTTTAATGTCTTTTAGGCCCTCTAGCAATGGCCTAACACTAAAGGAGTCAGATGTGTTAACACTAAAGGAGTCAGATGTGTTAACACTAAAGGAGTCAGATGTGTAAACACTAAAGGAGTCAGATGTGTTAACACTAAAGGAGTCAGATGTGTTAACACTAAAGGAGTCAGATGTGTAAACACTAAAGGAGTCAGATGTGTTAACACTAAAGGAGTCAGATGTGTTAACACTAAAGGAGTCAGATATGTTAACACTAAAGGAGTCAGATGTGTAAACACTAAAGGAGTCAGATGTGTTAACACTAAAGGAGTCAGATGTGTTAACACTAAAGGAGTCAGATGTGTTAACACTAAAGGAGTCGGATGTGTTAACACTAAAGGAGTCAGATGTGTCAACACTAAAGGAGTCGGATGTGTCAACACTAAAGGAGTCAGATGTGTAAACACTAAAGGAGTCAGATGTGTAAACACTAAAGGAGTCAGATGTGTTAACACTAAAGGAGTCAGATATGTTAACACTAAAGGAGTCAGATGTTTTAACACTAAAGGAGTCAGATGTGTTAGTTAAGGGGACATAGATTGTCATCTGCAGAGCAATGAAAAGAGACGCCATGTTTCCTGAGGATTGAGCCAAGTGGGAGTCGATAGAGAGAGAATAAAAGAGGGCCAAGCACAGAGCCCTGTGGGACCCCATATGAGAGGGCCCCATATGAGAGGGCCCATATGAGAGGGCCCCATAAGAGAGGGCCCCATATGAGAGGGCCGCATAAGAGAGGGCCCCATATGAGAGGGCCCCATATGAGAGGGCCCCATATGAGAGGGCTCCATATGAGAGGGCCCCATATGAGAGGGCCCCATATGAGAGGGCCCCATATGAGAGGGCCCCATATGAGAGGGGAGCCGTGGAGGACACAGCCAGGCTGACACAGAATGTTCCATGTGACAGGACCTGAACCATTCTAATGCAGTGCCCCTGATGCCCTCCCACTGCTCCAAGCGTCAGTCAGGATTTCATGGCCGATTTAAAGCAGGTCTATAGCAGGTCTAAAGCCGCTCTAAAGCCGCTCTAACGCAGCTCTAAAGCCGCTCTAAAGCCGCTCTCAAGCCGCTCTCAAGCCGCTCTAAAGCCGGTCTAAAGCCGCTCTAAAGCCGCTCTAACGCCGGTCTAAAGCCGCTCTAAAGCCGCTCTAAAGCCGCTCTCAAGCCGCTCTAAGGCCGGTCTAAAGCCGGTCTAAAGCCGCTCTCAAGCCGCTCTCAAGCCGCTCTAAAGCCGGTCTAAAGCCGCTCTAAAGCTGCTCTAAAGCCGCTCTAAAGCCGCTCTAACGCCGCTCTAACGCCGGTCTAAAGCCGCTCTAAAGCCACTCTAAAGCCGCTCTAAAGCCGGTCTAAAGCCGCTCTAACGCCGCTCTAAAGCCGCTCTAAAGCCGGTCTAAGCCGCTCTAAAGCAGGTCTAAAGCAGGTCTAAAGCCGCTCTAACACCGCTCTAAAGCCGCTCTAAAGCCGCTCTAAAGCAGGTCTAAAGCCGCTCTAAAGCCGCTCTAAAGCCGCTCTAAAGCAGGTCTAAAGCCGCTCTAAAGCCGCTCTAAAGCAGGTCTAAAGCCGCTCTAAAGCCGCTCTAACACCGCTCTAAAGAAGGTCTAAAGCCGCTCTAAAGCCGCTCTAAAGCCACTCTAAAGCCGGTCTAAAGCAGCTCTAAAGCCTCTCTAACGCCGCTCTAAAGCCGGTCTAAAGCAGCTCTAAAGCCGCTCTAACGGCGCTCTAAAGCCGCTCTAAAGCCACTCTAAAGCCGGTCTAAAGCAGCTCTAAAGCCGCTCTAAAGACACTCTAAAACCGCTCTAACGCCGCTCTAAAGCCGGTCTAAGCCGCTCTCAAGCCGCTCTAAAGCCGCTCTAACACCGCTCTAAAGCCGCTCTAAAGCCGCTCTAAAGCAGGTCTAAAGCCGCTCTAAAGCCGCTCTAAAGCAGGTCTAAAGCCGCTCTAAAGCAGGTCTAAAGCCGCTCTAACACCGCTCTAAAGCAGGTCTAAAGCCGCTCTAAAGCCACTCTAAAGCCGGTCTAAAGCAGCTCTAAAGCCTCTCTAACGCCGCTCTAAAGCCGCTCTAAAGCCGCTCTAAAGCCACTCTAAAGCCGGTCTAAAGCAGCTCTAAAGCCGCTCTAAAGCCACTCTAAAACCGCTCTAACGCCGCTCTAAAGCCGGTCTAAAGCCGCTCTAACGCCGCTCTAAAGCCGCTCTAAAGCCGCTCTAAAGCCACTCTAAAGCCGCTCTAAAGCCGGTCTAAAGCCGCTCTAACGCCGCTCTAAAGCCGCTCTAAAGCCGGTCTAAAGCCGCTCTCAAGCCGCTCTAAAGCAGGTCTAAAGCCGCTCTAACACCGCTCTAAAGCCGCTCTAAAGCAGGTCTAAAGCCGCTCTAAAGCAGGTCTAAAGCCGCTCTAAAGCCGCTCTAAAGCCGCTCTAAAGCAGGTCTAAAGCCGGTCTAAAGCCGCTCTAAAGCCGCTCTAACACCGCTCTAAAGCAGGTCTAAAGCCGGTCTAAAGCCGCTCTAAAGCCACTCTAAAGCCGGGCTAAAGCAGCTCTAAAGCCTCTCTAACGCCGCTCTAAAGCCGGTCTAAAGCCGGTCTAAAGCCGCTCTAACGCCGCTCTAAAGCTGCTCTAAAGCCGGTCTAAGCCGCTCTCAAGCCGCTCTAAAGCAGGTCTAAAGCCGCTCTAACACCGCTCTAAAGCCGCTCTAAAGCAGGTCTAAAGCCGCTCTAAAGCCGCTCTAAAGCAGGTCTAAAGGCGCTCTAAAGCCGCTCTAAAGGCGCTCTAAAGCCGCTCTAAAGCAGGTCTAAAGCCGCTCTAAAGCCGCTCTAAAACCGCTCTAACACCGCTCTAAAGCCGCTCTAACACCGCTCTAAAGCAGGTCTAAAGCCGCTCTAAAGCCACTCTAAAGCCGGTCTAAAGCAGCTCTAAAGCCTCTCTAACGCCGCTCTAAAGCCACTCTAAAACCGCTCTAACGCCGCTCTAAAGCCGGTCTAAAGCCGCTCTAAAGCCGCTCTAAAGCCACTCTAAAACCGCTCTAACGCCGCTCTAAAGCAGGTCTAAAGCCGCTCTAAAGCCGCTCTAAAGCCGCTCTAAAGCCGGTCTAAAGCAGCTCTAAAGCCGCTCTAACGCCGCTCTAAAGCCGCTTCAAAGCCGGTCTTTGTTCAGGCAGCGTGAGCAGAAGCTGAGGGAGCAGCAGCAGAAGCAGAAGGACAGGATGAGGCGATACCTGGAGCGATCCATGTCTGAGCCAAAGAAAGTCGTGAGTTTTCGCCGCTTTTCTCAAAACTACTCAAATAAATCTGTTTTTATCTTTGGAATAAAATAAATGTTTGTTTCAGGTGAAGAAAAAGACGCCCAAGTTTGTCCCAGTGATTCAGAAAATCTCTGAGTCCAAAGAAGAAACGTCAGACGAGGACCAGATCCAGAAGTATCTGTTCCCGTCTGACGACTCGGACTAAACCAGGACTAAACCAGGACTAAACCAGGACTAAACCAGGTCTAAACCAGGACTAAACCAGGTCTAAACCAGGTCTAAACCAGGACTAAACCAGGACTAAACCAGGACTAAACCAGGACTAAACCAGGTCTAAACCAGGACTAAACCAGGACTAAACCAGGACTAAACCAGGACTAAATCAGGTCTAAACCAGGACTAAACCAGGACTAAACCAGGACTAAACCAGGACTAAATCAGGTCTAAACCAGGTCTAAACCAGGTCTAAACCAGGACTAAACCAGGACTAAACCAGGTCTGGAAACATACTGAGAGTCATGTGGTGCCGGGGGTTCCTGTACAGGTCTTATACTGAGAGTCATGTGGTGCCGGGGGTTCCTGTACAGGTCTTATACTGAGAGTCATGTGGTGCCTGAGGTTCCTGTACAGGTCTTACTGCAGATGACAGACGCTTGAGTCTGATGGAGGAAGTTAAGAATCCCTGGATCAAATCTGTTCTTACAACATGGAAGGAGCTGATCAGAACATACAAACTAAACACACATGTTACAATCTTAAACTGGTAAAGTTTTATGACCAAAGGTTTTGTACCAAATAGAACTGACCTGAGACTCAAGGTCTGGAGGACAAAAGGTCTAAAGGTGTAAAAGATGTAAAAGAGAATCACATGATGTGTTGAAAGAATCCTTTGACTTGGAGAAACATGTTTGGAGAGAATTCTGTTGTAAAAGTGTGCCATATTTCTTCATAACTCCAGGTCAAAGGTCTCATTCTTCACAAATGCAACTGTTGTAGAAACAGCGCCACCAGGAGGTGAACCACTGTCACATGACCTGGGACTGTCCTGTCAATCACAAATATGTGAGTGAAGTTCACCACGCTCTGATACAGCATTTACCCCTGAACTATACTACTATGAACTCCTGCCATGGACACAAGACATGGACACAAGACATGGACACAAGACATGGACACAAGACATGGACACAAGACATGGACACAAGACATGGAAAAGACTTTCAGACTTAATTTGACCGACTCTGGACTCAATGGGACATAATTTTCTTTCTGATTTTCAATTGTAATATTGTGGTTATTCTTCATTATTACTAATATTATAATTATATGATATAGTTTGTCGTTCTCTCTGGTTCTGTCTCTGTTTTATTTGTGTGAATTTAAAACATAAATAAATCATGTCATTAAAGACAGAAAATGTGAAAAACATGAAAAAAGACCAGGCTGTTTCTTGGAACAAACTTGGAGCAAAGCCTAAACGATACAAAGATAACGTGAAGTCGCCTAAAATACAGCTCACCAACAGATTTTTACCACTTTCAGAGATGGAATTAAATGAAAAAAGGAAAGATGACGTGGCCAAAATACAGCGAGGAGGATCTGTGCCAGGAGCCAAGGTCACGCAGATTGTTTTGATTGGAGACGGCGCGATAAGTCATTGTGACGCATGAAAAGATAAACACACATTCTTTTCCAAGCGCCACTGTTTCTGAGATAACGTCACTCCTTCCAAATATTATGGCTAAGCATGGAGGAGCTAAACAGCTGATTGTGCACGTGGGTGCAGTGGACATGCGGCGGGAACAGACTGAAGTTTTGAAAAAAGACTTCTTAGCACCACAACCTCAGCCTCCATCAAAGGATTCATCAGCAGCTGCTCCACCACCACCAGCAAAGGATTCAGCTCCAGCTGCTCCACATTCACCTCCACCGCCTCCAGCAAAGGAACAGTCTTCAAAGGCCTTGGACCCATCTGTGACAAGCCAACAACATCCCTGTCATCGCCCCTGCCTTCACACCAGCCCAGGGTTCCCCCTGCAACATCTACTCCCACTAAAGATTCATCATTCTCCTTCTCATCTCCACTCTCACCCATGGGCCTTCCCAGCCATTTTGAAAGTCTGATCAAATCAGGCATTAAGATGGCTCCACTCACGCCCAATATAGCAAGGGCTACCCTGCACAAGCCGACTACACCAACAAAAGCCCCACCACCCATCCCCCCTCGCCTCTCACCTGGTCCCAAACTCTCCTTGGCTACAAAAGCCCCACCACCCATCCAACCTCGCCTTTCACCTGGTATCTCCCATAGCTAGGATGCACTGGGTCTCAGCGTTGCCGGGACTTATTGTCACAATAAAAATCAAACCAACCCGGGGCCCTATGTAAAAAGAGCCCCCCCTAGTGCTATTTCTGTAGTCACATCATCACACAGATGGAAAAACAAAATGCGAGTCAGGCCCGATCTGAGAAATGTGATTCATATTCCCTGTGAAAAGATAAAGCCCAGTCCCACTGAAACTAGTCTGAAACTTGCTGTGCTAAATGTGAGATCCTTATGTAACAAATCTCTCTTAATTAATAATTTTATTTCTTCTTATAATCTTGATTTTATGTTTTTAACTGAAACATGGCTTGACAAAAACACAGGAAATGTAGTTCTGATAGAATTTGCTCCACCCAACTTTAAGTTTGAATCTGAAACACGATAAAACAAAAAAGGGGGTGGAGTCTGTGCTGTTTTTAGAGATGAAATAATTACCCGCAGGTTGTCTTTTGGGGTGTTTTCATCATTTGAGTATGTATCCTTTAAAATGGAGCTAAAACGGTCTCCATCCGTTCTTTTCATTGTTTTATACAAGCCTCCCCAGCACTGCCAACGTTTTATTGATGATTTTACTGAGATGCTTTCAGTCGTATGCACAGACTTTGATGGTTTGGTCATTACAGGTGATTTCAATGTGCATGTTGATAATATTTGTGACAGAAACGCTAAAGAGCTTGATGCTGTCCTTGAAACCTTCAGTCTTACTTAGCATGTGAGAGGCCCCACCCACAGCAAAGGACACACTCTAGATCTCATAATTACAAAGGGGGTAAATATTTCAAATGTTAATGTGATCGATGTTGCTCTGTCTGATCATTTCTGTGTCTTCTTTGACCTGTCTGTTTCTCCCAAACCTCCGGTTGGTCCTGCAGTTGTTCAGAGGAGACAAATAAGTGATGGCACAGGTGCACTGTTCATGGAAATGATAAACTTTGAAAATGTCTCATGTTCTAATGTAAATGATTTGTTGACCTCTGTTACATCTAGTGTTTTGAATGTTCTGGACACCATCGCCCCTATAAAGGCTAAATGGTTAAAAATAAGCAGAAGGCGCCGTGGAGAAATGATGATTCGGTCAGGGCACAGAAAAGGGAGTGCCGCAGGGCAGAACGGAAATGGCGCAAGTCAAAGCTCCAGGTTCAAAAAGAGATTTACAAAGAAAAGCTGAACATGTACAACCTAATCTTATGTAGAACTAGGGAAAGATATTTTTCTGAAATAATTGGAAGCTGCAGTAACAACTCGCGTGTCCTGTTTGCCACAGTAAACAGATTAACAAACCCTCCAGCTCAGCTGCCGTTAGAACTCATTTCCACATCCAAGTGTAATGAGTTTGCATTATTCTTTAATGACAAAGCTCAGGGCATTAAAAATGCTATAAATCCCACAATGCAAAAAATTACCCTAAAACCACCAAGACACTTAGAGCTAACTCACTTTGCACCGGTAACTGACAAAACTGTCCATGAGATCATCACCAGTCTGAGTTCATCTACATGCTGCCTTGATGTGTTACCCACCAAATTTCTAAAGTCTGTGCTGAACAGTTTGTTAGCACCATTCACTCACATAGTTAACATGTCGCTTCAATCTGGAAAATTCCCAATGTCTTTGAAAACTGCGGTCATAAAGCCTCTCCTAAAGAAGAGCAGTCTTGATGCCGCAGTACTGAGTCATTACCGGCCCATCTCTAATCTGCCATTTTGGGGCAAAGTCCTTGAAAAGGTTGTTTACCAACAGCTCACAGATTTCCTCTTAATAAACAACTCATTTGATGTTTTTCAGTCAGGTTTTAGACCTCATCACAGCACTGAGACTGCTCTTGTCAAGGTGACAAATGACATCCGCCTGAACACTGACACGGGCAAAGCCTCAGTCTTAATTCTGTTAGATCTGAGTGCTGCTTTTGACACTGTCGATCATGGGATCCTCTTACAGAGACTAGAGGACTGGGTGGGCATCACTGGCACTGCCCTAAACTGGTTAAGGTCCTATCTGGAAGACAGGAAGTACTTTGTTGAAATTGGTAGCTGTGTCTCAGACCACATGACCCTGACCTGTGGAGTGCCCCAAGGGTCAGTCCTGGGTCCCCTTCTATTCAACCTCTACATGCTGCCGTTGGGTCAGTTGATACGCAGTGATAATGTGTCCTATCACAATTATGCAGACGACACTCAGATCTATGTTTCACTATCGGCAGGTGACTATGGACCAGTAGATTCACTCTGTCACTGCATCCAACAGATCAGTTTGTGGATGCAAAACAACTTTCTCCAGCTGAACTCAGACAAGACTGAAATAATCGTTTTTGGCCCACAGAAACAAAGAGAAAGTGTTAGCGGTCACCTCCAGAGTCTCGCTCTAAAACCTACAAACCAAATTAGAAATCTGGGGGTAATAATGGACTCAGACTTGAACTTTAATAGCCACGTCAAATCAATAACATCAGCAGCTTTTTACCATCTAAAAAACATTGCTCACTGGCCTCTCCAAACGAGCTGTAAAACAGCTGCAGTAATAATAATAATAACTTTTATTTATATAGCGCTTTTCAGTGACCCAAAGACGCTGAACATAATAAAAAAGGGGGGGGTATTTACAGACAGGGGGGACAACACGTACAATACACATTAATATACAGATAAAATGAACAAGACAGAAGAAGTAGAGAGAAAAAGATGGGGATGTAACAGGGGGTAGAAGAGTAGGCAATGGGGTAGAGGAGGCTAGGGGTAGGGGAGGTCATAGGCTTGGGTGAAGAGGTATGTTTTTAGGCGGGATTTGAATGTTGTGAGTGAGGGAGAGTGGCGGACAGGTTGGGGGAGGGAGTTCCAGAGTCGGGGTGCTGTTCGGGAGAATGCTCTGTCGCCAAAAGTTTTGAGTCGGGATGTTGGTGCAGTCAGGGTGAGAGAGGAGGAGGATCGGAGAGCTCGGGTGGGGCGGTGGGGGATGAGGAGGTCAGACAGGTAGGGGGGGGCAAGGTGGTGAAGAGCTTTGAAGGTGAGGAGGAGTATTTTAAAGTTTATGCGCTGCTTGATGGGGAGCCAGTGGAGAGAGCGGAGAACGGGAGTGATGTGATCACGGGACCGGGTGTGGGTGAGGAGGCGGGTGTGGGTGAGGAGGCGGGTGTGGGTGAGGAGGCGGGTGTGGGTGAGGAGGCGGGCAGCGGAGTTTTGGACCATTTGGAGTCTGTCGAGGGAATGGGAGGAGATGCCAGTGAGGAGGGAGGTGCAGTAGTCGAGGCGGGAGGAGATGAAGGCATGGATGAGGGATTCAGCAGCGGGGAGGGTGAGGCAGTGTCGGATTTTGGCGATGCGGCGGAGGTGGAAGTATGAGGTCTTGACGATGTGGCTGACATGGGGAGTGAAGGAGAGGGTGGGGTCCATGATGACACCGAGATTGCGTACCAGGGTAGAGGGGGTGATGGTCGAGGTGTCGATGCTGAGTGAAAAGGGACCAGTTTTATTGAGAGTGGATTTGGTGCTAATGAGGAGGAGCTCTGTTTTGTCACTGTTCAGTTTGAGGAAGTTGAGAGTGAGCCATGATTTTATTGTAGAGATGCAGGTTTCGATGTGGCTGAGGGGAGGGTTTTGGGTGGATTTGGTGGTGAGGTATATCTGGGTGTCGTCAGCGTAGCAGTGAAAGTCCAGGTTGAGTTGGCGGAGGATGTGACCAAGGGGGAAGATGTAGCAGATGAAGAGGAGGGGGCCGAGGACTGAGCCCTGGGGGACCCCCTGCGTTACTGGGGAGAGGGTGGATGAGTGACATCCAGAACGCTGCTGCTCGGGTCCTGACTAGAACCAGGAAGTACCATCACATTAGTCCTGACTAGAACCAGGAAGTACCATCACATTAGTCCTGACTAGAACCAGGAAGTACCATCACATTAGTCCTGTTCTCAGGTCTCTGCACTGGCTCCTGTGGCTCAGAGAATAGACTTTAAAGCAGCTCTGCTTGTGTACAAGTCTCTCCATGGCCTAGCACCAAAGTACATCTTGGATATGTTAGTGCCATATGAACCATCTCGGACTCTGAGGACCTCAGGGACCGGCCTCCTGCTGGTGCCAGAGTCAGGACTAAACATGGACCGGCCTCCTGCTGGTGCCAGAGTCAGGACTAAACATGGACCGGCCTCTTGCTGGTGCCAGAGTCAGGACTAAACATGGACCGGCCTCCTGCTGGTGCCCAGAGTCAGGACAAAACATGGGGAATCTGCATTTCAGTTTTATGCAGCTAAAATCTGGAACAGTCTTCCTGAAGATGTGAGACAGGCTTCAACTCTGACAATGTTCAAATCTAAGCTAAAAACAGTTTTGTTTAGCTGCGCATATGACTGAAAGGATTTTTTCTTTGCACTCTTCTCTTTTGTTTGTGATTTTATTAGTTTAGAAAATCAGTTGGATTGATAATTTTTAATTTAGTCAATTTTATTGTATTTCTGTTTCTGTAATTTCTTTGTGATTTTAATGCATTTTTTCCTGCTGTGAAGCACTTTGAAATGCCTTGTGTATGAAATGTGCTCTACAAATAAACTTGCCTTGCCTTGCCTTACTTTGACCAGAGTGCAGTATAAATCACCAGCTCTTTCACTCAACTCTCTCTCTTTTTCTTCTCTCTTTGCTCTTTCTCCCTCTCCTTTTTTATTGTGTAGTGTAAAACACATGCTTATACATATATATATACATATATCATGTTTTCCTCCAGAAACACAGATCCCTCTCTTTATAAAGTGACTTAAATGCACATTTTTCCCTTCATGTTTTCATTATAAAATCACATTCAGAAATTAAGACATATTTATTACTTTTGTTGAAATTTTAAGATTTTGTTTTCACAGAAACATTTATAATTATTATATTTTACAAGAGCTGAACATAATATTCAGTTTCAGACATTAGATTTGGGTGAGAGAAACTATAATCTCTTGGGCTCTTCTTCTTCTGGGTTGCTAGGTGATGGAGCGGCTCTGTGGGTGGGGCCTGTCCCATGTTGGCCTTTGAGGTCCACAGAGGATCAGACTTTGAGACACAGCAAGAGTGTAAAGACTTTAAACTGTGATAAACCTGTGTCTGTGTCTTTAAAGTCTTGTGCTTCCTGCTTCCTCCTCAAACACAGAGCTGCGGGTGCGGCAAGTTTCATTTGTGAGGAAGTGACTCAGTCGCTCTGTTCCAGCAGAGATGGCACAGAAAGCTCTGGACCATGAGGCCTTTTTCTGTCCCATGTGTTTGGATCTACTGAAGGATCCAGTGACTATTCCCTGTGGACACAGCTACTGCAGGGACTGTGTCCAACACCACTGGGACCAAGAGGACCAGAAGCAGCTCTACAGCTGTCCTGAGTGTCGCCAGAGCTTCAGCCCCAGGCCTGTCCTCATCAAGAACATCATGTTAGCAGGTTTAGTAGAACAGCTGAAGAAGACTGGGCTCACAGCGCCCCCTGCTGATCGCTGCTATGCCGGACCTCAGGATGTGTCCGGTGATGTGTGCACTGGGAGGAAGATGAAAGCTGTCCAGTCCTGTCTGCAGTGTGTGGCTTCATACTGTGAGAGCCACCTCCAGCCTCATTATGATGCTGCAGCGTTTCAGAAACACCAGCTGATGGCGCCAACACACAAGCTCCAGGAAATCATCTGCTCTCAACACCACAGAGTGATGGAGCTGTTCTGTCGCAGAGACCAGCAGAACATCTGCTCTCTCTGTATGGACCAGCACAAGGGCCACGACATAGTGTCCTCTGCCTCAGAGAGGGCCCAGAAACAGGCAGAGCTGCCGGCCAGGAGGGCCCTGCTGCTCCAGAGCCTCCAGGACAAAGACACAGACCTGAAGAGGCGCAAACAGGAGGCCAAGGACATCAGACGCTCTGCCCAGACAGCAGTGCAGCGCAGCAGGGACAGCTTCAGAGAGATGGTCCTTCTCCTGAAGAAAAGAGGCTCTGAAGTGGAGCAGCAGATCCTCTCCCAGAAACAGACCCAACTGAGCCCAGTCCAAGAGCTCCAGGACCAACTGCAGCAGGACGTGACTGAGCTGAAGAGGAGCATCTCTGAGCTGGACACACTGTCCCTCACTCCGGATCATAACCAGTTTCTACAGCTCTACGCTTCACTGTCCACAGACAGACAGAGCACAGAGCCAGCCAGGATTCAGACAGGAACCTGGAGCTACTTTGAGGAAGTGACCAGAGCTGTGTCAGCGCTCAGGGACAAACTCCAGCTCACTCTGAGTCCAGTCCAGGTTTTACTGCCACCAGCTGAACCCAGCTCCAGAGAGGACTTCTTACAATATTATACAGAAATCACTCTGGACCGAATCACAGCTCACACCAAACTGTCTCTGTCTGATGGAAACAGAAGAGCAACACTCATGAGTGAAGACCAGAGTTATCCTGATCATTCAGACAGATTCAGTCTCGTGTGTCAGGTCCTGAGCAGAGAGAGTCTGATGGGCCGATGTTACTGGGAGGTGGAGTGGAGCGGGATGTTGGTGGGGTGGTGTAATGCTGCAGTTTCATACAGAGATATTCAGAGAATAGGAAACTCTGAATGCCGATTTGGAAGAAATGATAAATCCTGGGCTTTAGAGAGTAGTTCTAACAGTTCTTCATTTTGGTTTAACTCAGTCCAGTCCAAGGTCTCAGGTCCGGTCGGGTCCAGAGTCGGGGTTTACCTGGACCAAAGTGCAGGGGTTCTGGAGTTTTACAGAGTCTCTAAAAGTACCATGAGCCTCGTCCACAGAGTCCAGACCTCTTTCACTCGGCCGCTCTACGCTGGAGTCTGGATTAACAGTTTACTAGGACCCACGGCACATTTCCCTAAACTGAAATAACAGCTCTGTTCGCCACAGTCTGGATCACATTTGTGCCTTTTATTTAGAACTAACTGGATAAATGTTTAAAAGACTTTGTCCATAAAATCAATAACTAGAGATGGATTTGAAACAAAAGTCACTCATTTGAACACGTTCTGACAGGCCGGCTGAAAGAAAGGAACTACTGTTATTTTGAGTTAAACAATGAAAAATAGAGTTGTTAATTGTGATGAAACTTTAATCCTGTTTGTTTAAAAAAGTACATTATGGCACTTATTTTGTCAAACATTTGAAACCTGATCAAACAGAACATTTGAGTTAGAATGTGGCACAGACGAGCTTTTGTTTCACTATTTCTGTTCATAATATTCAAATTAAACTCATTTATTCTCTACATATTTGACATCAGCCTCTGTTTAACTCACTTTGTCTGAACTTTCTTTCAAATCAAATGTTTTTCCTGTCACAGTTTTATACAAGTCTTTGCTCTGTAAAAGTCTAAAGTCATTTTCTTCATCTAAAACAACAGTTGGACTATTTAGTTTTGCTTTGAAGTGTTTCTCTGTGGATTCTCACTGTGTTTTGTGTGACTTTTAGTCATAATTGTAAAGGTTTCTCAGGTCACAGAGCGAGTCACACTGGTTTTACAGCTTATGCTCTGAGTCGGAATCATGAGCAGCACAAATGACAGCGTGTGTTTGGAGCTTTTACGCCTCGTTTTAGCCTCTGTGGAGCCTCAGTTTGGCTCAAATCCACTGCACCGGGTCAAATGTAACGGGAAAGTCGTTCATGGCTGCGGCGGGGGGAGGTAAAGGACACTTCAGCTGTTGTTTAAGCAGAGAAAGGTCCTGAGTTCAGCTGTGTGTGACCCCAAAGTCTGTGTCAGAGATAAAAGTCAGGCTATATTTAGACTTTTACGTTTCACACTGATAAAAGTCAGACTGACGTCATCTGTTAAACCTCCTCTTTACTTCTTTGTAATCAGCAATAAATTCATAAAATTATCAGTTTTCATGTCGTTTTGTCGGTCCTTAAATCTCGGCGTTCGTCCAGTGTCTTCGCTATGTCCATATCAAATGAACAAATACATAAATAACATGTTTTTGAGGAGGTAACGACATAAACTCGGCTTAAATCTCACAGGAGTGAACGTGGCCTTCCACTGACGTCACGAGGGGGCGCCGATTCACGTTTCCGAGGCATGACGTAGAACCAGGAAGTGCGCCGGGAGCTTCCTCAGACATGTAGCCCGCGCCGCGCTCCACCTGCTTCGGCTCCGGGACAGCTTCTCCTCCGCGGCCGGCGTCTTTGGCACTATCCGACAATGCGATGGGAACCTGCTGGTCTTACTGCGCGGGTCTGTGCCGCAGGGAGGCCGACAGACTGCAGCGGGGAGGCGGGTAAGGGCAGAAACATGACCCGCGAGCTGTTAGCACCCGGGCTACGAGCTAACAGGCTAACAGCTGCTAGTGCTCGGCTGGTTTGGACGGGAAAAGAATCAAAACAAGTGACATGGCGGCGGTTTAAACGAGGCATTTAGTAGATAAACACGTGCCGAAATGTAACGCGCGTTTAGTTAATGCGCCGCAGTGTTCTAAGTGAAGAAAGAGCTTAAAACGTGTTAAATTGAGCCGTGAGCCAACAGGCTAACAGCTGCTAGCGCTCAGCCGGACACTCGTGTTTAGATGGGAAAATATTGAAAATAAAATAATTAGTCTCCGGCTTAAAGAGTGGTTTTAATCGTGACACGTGCGCTGCAGAGAAGGACGTGTTTATTCAAGGCGGTTCACTGACAAGAACTGTATGAAATGTGTAAAGATGGCGTGACATTGTCATCAGTGACAAGACAGAGACCCCGCCCTGGTCCCAGCTGCGCACGGGTCAGACGTGCAGTGGGGGTACAGTGATGATGCAGTGGGGATATAGTGAGGATGCAGTGGGGATATAGTGGGGTTACAGTGGGGATATAGTGAGGATGCAGTGGGGATATAGTGAGGATGCAGTGGGGATATAGTGGGGGTACAGTGAGGATATAGTGGGTGTACAGTGGGGATATAGTGAGGATGCAGTGGGGATATAGTGGGGTTACAGTGGGGATATAGTGGGTGTACAGTGGGGATATAGTGAGGATGCAGTGGGGATATAGTGAGGATGCAGTGGGGGTACAGTGATGATGCAGTGGGGATATAGTGGGGTTACAGTGGGGATATAGTGAGGATGCAGTGGGGATATAGTGAGGATGCAGTGGGGGTACAGTGAGGATGCAGTGGGGATATAGTGAGTATGCAGTGGGGGTACAGTGAGTATGCAGTGGGGGTACAGTGAGGATGCAGTGGGGGTACAGTGAGGATGCAGTGGGGATATAGTGAGAATGCAGTGGGGGTACAGTGAGGATGCAGTGGGGGTACAGTGAGGATGCAGTGGGGATATAGTGAGGATGCAGTGGGGGTATAGTGGGGATATAGTGAGGATGCAGTGGGGGTACAGTGAGGATGCAGTGGGGGTACAGTGAGGATGCAGTGGGGGTACAGTGAGGATGCAGTGGGGGTACAGTGAGGATATAGTGGGGGTACAGTGAGGATATAGTGGGGATATAGTGAGGATGCAGTGGGGGTACAGTGAGGATGCAGTGGGGGTACAGTGAGGATATAGTGGGGGTACAGTGAGGATATAGTGGGGGTACAGTGAGGATATAGTGGGGGTACAGTGAGGATGCAGTTGGGATATAGTGAGGATGCAGTGGGGATATAGTGGGGAGTACAGTGAGGATGCAGTGGGGATACACTGGGGATATAGTCGGGGTACAGTGAGTATGCAGTGGGGGTACAGTGAGGATGCAGTGGGGATACAGTGGGGATGCAGTGGGGATATAGTGAGGATGCAGTGGGGATATTGGGGGTACAGTGAGGATACAGTGGGGGTACAGTGAGGATGCAGTGGGGATATACTGAGGATACAGTGGGGGTACAGTGGGGATATAGTCAGGATGCAGTGGGGATATAGTCAGGATGCAGTGGGGATATAGTCAGGATGCAGTGGGGATATAGTCGGGGTACAGTGAGTATGCAGTGGGGGTACAGTGAGGATGCAGTGGGGATATAGTGAGGATGCAGTGGGGATATAGTGAGGATGCAGTGGGGATATAGTGGGGGTAAAGTGAGGATGCAGTGGGGATATTGGGGGTACAGTGAGGATGCAGTGGGGATATAGTGGGGGTACAGTGAGGATGCAGTGGGGATACAGTGAGGATGCAGTGGGGATATAGTGGGGGTACAGTGGGGGTACAGTGATGATGCAGTGGGGATATAGTGGGGGTACAGTGAGGATATAGTGGGGGTACAGTGAGGATATAGTGAGGATGCAGTGGGGATATAGTGAGGATGCAGTGGAGATATACTGAGGATGCAGTGGGGATATACTGAGGATGCAGTGGGGGTACAGTGAGGATGCAGTGGGGATATAGTGAGGATGCAGTGGGGATATAGTGAGGATGCAGTGGGGGTACAGTGAGGATGCAGTGGGGGTACAGTGGGGATATAGTGAGGATGCAGTGGGGATACAGTGGGGATATAGTCGGGGTACAGTGAGGATGCAGTGGGGATATTGGGGGTACAGTGAGGATACAGTGGGGGTACAGTGAGGATGCAGTGGGGATATAGTGAGGATGCAGTGGGGATACAGTGAGGATGCAGTGGGGATATAGTGAGGATGCAGTGGGGATATAGTGGGGGTACAGTGAGGATGCAGTGGGGATATAGTGGGGGTACAGTGAGGATATAGTGGGGATATAGTGAGGATGCAGTGGGGGTACAGTGATGATGCAGTGGGGGTACAGTGATGATGCAGTGGGGATATAGTGAGGATGCAGTGGGGATATAGTGGGGGTACAGTGATGATGCAGTGGGGATATAGTGGGGGTACAGTGAGGATGCAGTGGGGATACAGTGAGGATGCAGTGGGGATATAGTGAGGATGCTGTGGGGATATAGTGGGGGAGTACAGTAAGGATGCAGTGGGGATAGTGAGGATGCAGTGGGGATACAGTGAGGATGCAGTGGGGATATAGTCGGGGTACAGTGAGGATGCAGTGGGGGTACAGTGAGGATGCAGTGGAGATATAGTGGGGGTACAGTGAGGATGCAGTGGGGATATTGGGGGTACAGTGAGGATGCAGTGGGGATGCAGTGGGGGTACAGTGAGGATGCAGTGGATATATAGTGAGGATTCAGTGGGGATATAGTGGGGGTACAGTGAGGATGCAGTGGGGGTACAGTGAGGATGCAGTGGGGATATAGTGGGGGTACAGTGAGGATGCAGTGCGGATACAGTGAGGATGCAGTGGGGATATAGTGGGGGTACAGTGAGGATATAGTGGGGGTACAGTGAGGATATAGTGGGGGTACAGTGAGGATATAGTGGGGGTACAGTGAGGATATAGTGGGGGTACAGTGAGGATATAGTGGGGGTACAGTGAGGATGCAGTGGGGGTACAGTGAGGATGCAGTGGCGGTACAGTGAGGATATAGTGTGGGTACAGTGGGGATATAGTGGGGGGTACAGTGAGGATATAGTGGGGGGTACATTGAGGATATAGTGGGGGGTACATTGAGGATATAGTGGGGGGTACAGTGAGGATATAGTGGGGGTACAGTGAGGATATAGTGGGGGGTACAGTGAGGATATAGTGGGGGGTACAGTGAGGATATAGTGGGGGGTACATTGAGGATATAGTGGGGGGTACAGTGAGGATATAGTGGGGGGTACAGTGAGGATATAGTGGGGGGGTACAGTGAGGATATAGTTTGGGTACATTGGGGATATAGTGGGGGTACAGTGGGGATGCAGTGTGGGTACAGTGGGGATGCAGTGTGGGTACAGTGAGGATATAGTGGGGGTACAGTGGGGGTGCAGTGGGGGTACAGTGGTGTTTTGAAGCAGAACACGTGCAGCTCTGACCCTGTCGCCGTCCCCCAGGTCCAAGTACTTCCGCAGCAGCACAGTGGGAGAACACTACACCATAGAGGTACGATCAGCTCCCGCTCCACACCCGCTCCTCACCCGCTCCTCACCCGCTCCTCACCCGCTCCACACCCGCTCCTCACCCGCTCCTCACCCGCTCCTCACCCGCTCCTCACCCGCTCCTCACCCGCTCCTCACCCGCTCCACACCCGCTCCTCACCCGCTCCTCACCCGCTCCTCACCCGCTCCACACCCGCTCCTCACCCGCTCCTCACCCGCTCCTCACCCGCTCCTCACCCGCTCCTCACCCGCTCCACACCCGCTCCACACCCGCTCCACACCCGCTCCACACCCGCTCCTCACCCGCTCCACACCCGCTCCACACCCGCTCCTCACCCGCTCCTCACCCGCTCCTCACCCGCTCCACACCCGCTCCACACCCGCTCCTCACCCGCTCCTCATCCGCTCCACACCCTCTCCACCCCCGCTCCTCACCCGCTCCTCCTCCTCCCCCGCTCCTCACCCGCTCCTCCCCGCCCCCGCTCCACACCCGCTCCCCCCCGCCCCCGCTCCTCACCCGCCTCTCACTCACTCTCCCTTTCTCCTTTTGCAGTTTGAGAACTTGGTGGAGAGCGATGAGGTACGTTTGTGTGTTTCCGGGCGGCGTGACGGGGGAGGTCCCGGTGACGGGTGGAGGTCCCGGTCTCTCCTGCGCCGTCTCTGCCACAAAGGGAAGTTTAACGAGTCAAAGCTGATGTTTGTTGTACTTTTATCACTGCTAAACCTGTTGTGTTGTTCCAGGGAGGAGAGAGTCCACAGCCCTGCCCCAAGTAAGACAATAGTTTTTACTTTTATCCACAGAAATATCACGCGCTCTTTACACTACAGATGCCGAGATTATTACTGTAGTTTAATCGAGAGTCGTGATTATTCTGGCAAAATTATAATCGTGCCAATTTTAGAAGGAAATTTAAGTATTTTTACAGCCCAAAAATGAGAAGATTAAGTGTAAATAATGTCTTTGGTCTCAGGGCGATCAGCGAGGATGAGCTCCAGCACCTGCGTCACCATCACTACTCGGCTCTGTCCGAGAAGCAGCTCCAGATCGACGAGAAGCTCCGGCGAGAGGTGAGGCCCCGCCCGACACGCCCCCTTCCCCCCGATCCTCTCGTCTCATTGGCCGTTTCAGTTTTTTGCTTTTTGCTTCTCCACAGTTTTGATTCTTTTGCCTTGTGTTGTTTTGTTGTGTCGTAGTTAGAGGCACAAGAGGAGCAGTTAAGGCTAGAAGACGAGGCTAAGCATGAGGCCCAGCGTGAGCTCGCCAGGTCGGCGCGAGAGCGGAGGGCCGAGGAGGTGAGAGCGCTCCTGCTGGCCGCTCCCGGTACTGCGCCTGCGTGTCCCGAGCCGCCCTTTGCCTAGATCTAGACCGCGTAACCGCCTGAAAGTGACGCGAACACGGCGCCGTCACGAGGCGCTGGTCAAACGGCTGTAGATGTCTAAAATATATCTCAGTTTAAAGACTAAAGTGGTACATTTTAGACGGCGGTGCGAGACCTGTCGGAAAGTGATTTATTTCAATCGTTTTTGGAGAAAAGTCAGAAAAATGTGAACAAATATCACTCCGTTCTCGTTGAAACACGACGTCTACAGCCGTTTCTCCACGTTAAACGATAAACTCCTTCAAAAACGACACATGATACTGGACACGTCTGATCCATTTTGCACAATTTAAACTTGGACCTGGTTTGGACCCGGTTTAGTTCTGGTTTGGACCAAAATTAAGATAATGTAGAGTTTAAATAAGGCGTGGCAAGTTTATTGGTAGAGCACATTTCATACACACTTCAAAGTGCTTCACAACTGGAACAAATGCATTCAAATCACATATAAATGACAGACCACATACATATCGTTCCAGACACTCTTTCCCATATGTATTTGACGTTTCCATGGTGACCCGTGTCTCTGGAATGGACACATCACTTTTAGATTGATTCTTTCCCATACCAGCGCGCTATCTGCAAACTATGAATACTAAAATGAATAGAACTCTCCTCATGCTTCTGTCTACAGCCACTGTTTGGTTCATTATGGCTTTGTTTCATTTGCCGTTTCCACGTTTTGAGTTTCACTTTACAGTTTGTGTGTTTTAAATGTTTTTTTCCTGAACTGCGATGTGTTTTGTTCAGTCGGCGACTCAGAGGAGCCGAGGCCGAGCGGACGGAGCCACAGCCGACGCCACAGACCAAAGAAAGTCCGTCGATTTCGCCAAAAAACGCTTGTTTTTACTGCCAAACGTTGGTTTCATCCTGGATTCTTTTCCCACAGACAAAACGACAGAGAAGAGTTCAGCGCCTACCTCCAAAACGTGAAGGCCCAGTCTGAGGCCTTCAGGAGCAACCGTAGGTCTAAACCGGGTCTAAGCGGGGACTAAGCGGGGACTAAGCGGGGACTAAGCGGGGACTAAGCGGGGTCTAAGCGGGGTCTAAGCGGGGTCTAAGCGGGGACTAAGCGGGGACTAAGCGGGGACTAAGCGGGGTCTAAGCGGGGTCTAAGCGGGGTCTAAGCGGGGTCTAAGCGGGGTCTAAGCGGGGTCTAAGCGGGGACTAAGCGGGGACTAAGCGGGGACTAAGCGGGGACTAAGCGGGGTCTAAGCGGGGTCTAAGCGGGGTCTAAGCGGGGTCTAAGCGGGGACTAAGCGGGGTCTAAGCGGGGACTAAGCGGGGACTAAGCGGGGACTAAGCGGGGACTAAGCGGGGACTAAGCGGGGACTAAGCGGGGACTAAGCGGGGACTAAGCGGGGACTAAGCGGGGTCTAAGCGGGGTCTAAGCGGGGACTAAGCGGGGACTAAGCGGGGTCTAAGCGGGGTCTAAGCGGGGACTAAGCGGGGTCTAAGCGGGGACTAAGCGGGGACTAAGCGGGGTCTAAGCGGGGTCTAAGCGGGGACTAAGCGGGGTCTAAACTTCCTGGTGTGTTCCAGGGCTTCCGTCTGATCCGACAGTGGTGACTCCGAACACGGAGCTGAGCTGGGATTTCACCACAAAGACCAGGTCCACGGAGGACGGGACGTCTCTGGACCTGGAGTGGGAGGACGAGGAAGGTCTGTCCAAGCACACAGTGACATCATCCTTATACTGACCTTTGACACTGAGCTAACACTTAAGCATCCAACCCTTTCTTTGACCAGGAAAAACGGTCACATCTAGTTCTTTACAATGTTGTGTCGTACTGCAAAGGTCAAAGGCGTGGCTGACTCTCACACTGTGTCTTCACTCAGGCATAAACCGCTCGCTGCCGCCGTGGGAACGCTCGCGCACCGAAGAGGACATCCTGCGGGCGGCGCTCCGACCCGGATCCAAGCCCACGTCAGACGAATCCGCCGCCCTGGAGTGGGAGAACGACTTCATCAGCTCCCAGGACCTCGCGCCCCGGGACCTCGCGCCCCGGGACCTGGGGCCGCGGGACCTCGGGCAGCGGGACCTGGGGCCGCGGGACCTCGGGCAGCGGGACCTCGGGCAGCGGGACCTGGGGCCGCGGGACCTCGCGCCCCGGGACATTGGGCTGCGGGACATCGGGCAGGACCTCGGGCCCCAGGACCTTGAGCAGCGGGACCTCAGGCGTCTGGACCTCGGGCCTCTGGACTCTGAGTTGGGGGGCTTCGTGAACCCGGTGCTGGACATGTCTGAGGGGGAGGAGCCGGACAGTGGTAGATGGTAGCCGCCCACACCAGACGGAGGCTAACGGACTTCAGATCAGAGCTTTTCAGTGCCTTCATTTGAATTCCTCCGTCTTGAAGCGAAGGACGAGGTCAAAGAACAGACACGGGTCCAAACGCACTAGCGATCGACTTAAATAAGAGTATTAACGTTAGCACTAGAGCTCCCCCTGCAGGTCGTCTGTGGGACTCTAGAACCCCCTGCAGGTCGCCTGTGGGACTCTAGAACCCCCTGCGGGTCGTCTGTGGGACTCTAGAGCTCCCCCTGCGGGTCGTCTGTGGGACTCTAGAGCTCCCCCTGCAGGTCGCCTGTGGGACTGTAGAGCTCCCCCTGCAGGTCGCCTGTGGGACTCTAGAGCTCCCCCTGCAGGTCGTCTGTGGGACTGTAGAGCTCCCCCTGCAGGTCGCCTGTGGGACAGTAGAGCTCCCCCTGCAGGTCGCCTGTGGGACAGTAGAGCTCCCCCTGCAGGTCGCCTGTGGGACTCTAGAGCTCCCCCTGCAGGTCGCCTGTGGGACTGTAGAGCTCCCCCTGCAGGTCGCCTGTGGGACTCTAGAGCTCCCCCTGCAGGTCGCCTGTGGGACAGTAGAGCTCCCCCTGCAGGTCGTCTGTGGGACTGTAGAGCTCCCCCTGCAGGTCGCCTGTGGGACAGTAGAGCTCCCCCTGCAGGTCGCCTGTGGGACAGTAGAGCTCCCCCTGCAGGTCGCCTGTGGGACTCTAGAGCTCCCCCTGCAGGTCGTCTGTGGGACTGTAGAGCTCCCCCTGCAGGTCGTCTGTGGGACTGTAGAGCTCCCCCTGCAGGTCGCCTGTGGGACTCTAGAGCTCCCCCTGCAGGTCGCCTGTGGGACTGTAGAGCTCCCCCTGCAGGTCGCCTGTGGGACTGTAGAGCTCCCCCTGCAGGTCGCCTGTGGGACTGTAGAGCTCCCCCTGCAGGTCGCCTGTTTTGAAGCCGCTCGTCGAGTTCGAGGCGTCGGACGTCTAGTGTTTTTTTTTTTTACGAACCATAAACCGTCACGATAAACACGATTGGAAACGACAAAGACAATTATCACGATTCTCGCAAAGTTCTGAAGTCCAAACTTGAAGCTAAATCCTTTAAAGTCGCACAAGACGCCGTCGAGCGATCAAACCGCTCAGAGAACAGACGTTTTAATAAAGTGGCGAAAGCTCCAGAACCGGGACAATCGACTTTGACCTTCAGGCGATTGTGATTTAATCTGATATTTAATCCTTTATAATCAGTATTTACTGCAGAAACACACGGCTTCTGAGAACCATTTAGTCTAAAAACAATGCAGCGCAAGAGAGTCCAAACCCTGACACGACAGAAGACACTTTTACTGCAGTTTGTTATTTATGTCACGTCTAAACCGGGTCTAAACCGGGACTAAACTAGAGATCAAACTGAACCTGGTCCTGACGCTCGAGACGCAACAAAGTCCAAATCTCACACTACCACATTTACCACATTTACCACATTTACCACATTTATGGTCTGAGTTGAAGCTTAAAAGCGCCAGAATGTTTGATTTGACCGTAAATAACAGTTTTACGTCTTAATTTTGACCGTGTTTCCCTCTCGAGAGCGTGATGGTTGTTTCTGATCAGACCATGACAAAATGGACGCCTGTAACTCGATGCTATTGCGCGCGCTGCGTTGTTGGTTTCAACAGTATTTCCTCTCGTGCCGTCGTTTAGCGCGCGGCGTGTTCAGAAGCGCTAGCCAAACGTGACGAAGCTCATTTCTAACGTGACATTCCCCGTTTTCTTTCTTTTTAAAAACCCAAAGCTACAAAAACGAACTTGAAAAAAAACGCCGTCAAACTGAATATCCGAGCGAACGTTTAAACGCTAGCTCGACGTTTAGCTTTAGCCACATTTGAACCAGCAAATGTCTCTGCCTGAATGTCAATTTTGAATTTTATTGAGTCAATTTTGGATCTTTTTTTTGTCAAGTTATTTATTTTTTCCTCCAATTTTCTATTTTCAATTATTTCCATTTTTTTCATATTTGATTTTTTTTTTTCAGTCAATTTTCCAATTTTTTTCCAGTCAATTTAGTTTTTTTTGGGAGTAAATTTTAGATTTTTTTGGTCAATTTCCCCCCCTGTATTTACTGTCGAGGAAAGAGTCTTTTTGACAAGTGCATTCAAAACTCATCTTTACATTTCATTTTAAACCTTTGTCAAATATCACTGGTATTTTTACTTCTCATTGAAACGGAACTAATTTAGCGTCAATAATTCCATGTTTCATCAATGTTTTTGCCTCTTTAATCAGATCACATGTTGCTCTTTTGTATTTCCATCATTAGATTTCACTTCATGACATTGTTCATCCTCACAAGCAGAGGGCGCTGGTCTCACTCCAGCAGAGGGCGCTGGTCTCACTCCAGCAGAGGGCGCTGGTCTCACACGGCACTACTGTGTGTAAATACAAAGAATGGAACTTTTTCTGTCACCAAAATAAACTTATGTCACATCTAAACTGTTTGTGTCGTGGAACTGTTTATCATAGTTTTATCGTCGCAGTTCTGATCGTCAGTTCCATGATCGTCGCAGTTCTGATCGTCACGTGTCATGTTTCTGCAGATGAAAGTATAAACTATTGTGTGTGAACCTTTCAGTGAGTGTGTCATGTGTGTTAAATGTGCAGTAAATCCAGTGTAAATGTGCTTGAAGCAGCTCTGACGTCACATCCTGATCTTCGTCACGTGATGTTCCAGCTTTAAGTTGTCAGAATAAGTCCAATAACGAGGACGTGAAGATCTGTGTCTCCCTCTAGCGGCGGCCGCGTGCGCTGCAGACGCGGGGTCCGCGCTGCGCTTCTGTGTCGGATCCAACACGCGCCGCCACTGCGCGCTCTCCTCCGGGAAACCGCCCCGTGGCGCTCTCCTAATTGGTCTGATTAAAACTCTGAATAAATTACCGACTTGGGGCCCTTTGAAGCCTCTGAATAGCACCCACCGACAACAAAAGGGAACAATACACAAGGAGCCGCTGGGCCCCAGACTCACTGGAGCCAGACGCGACTTGTGAGACGCTCCCGTGCCGCTCCCGAGCCGCGGCGCCGCCTCCGTAAGTAGTCCGACGCGGTTTAGCGGGACAAAACTCAGACAAAACCCGCACGTCTCGCACTTTAAAGCGACATTTTCCCTTTTGTGCGTCAAACCTGAACCGCACACACTTGTTACGAACTTGTCAACCGCGTTAAAGGTGAAACAATCACGGTTTAGCCGCGTCTCGCTCGCGTCGCGTACACACGCCAACATCCCAAAGCATTTCGGCTAAATTAACGTACATGAATGCACGTTAATGAATGTGTCTAACGCGAACACGTGCGGGAATCGTGTTAGGGTTGTTATTTTGTCGGTTTAACGTGAAAGGCGTGACAATGAGGGCAAAGAGCGAGGGACTAGATCGTGTGCGCGGTCGCGGCGGAGTGATCCGCACCTCGCCTTTCCCCAGTCTACTTGTCCGAGCCGCGGTAACAGGGACGGTTTCGGAGCGACTGCGGGAATAAAGCTGGAAAACCGGACGCGATTCCCGCAAAAGCAAAGGCCAAACGCGTCTGTGGGAGAAGCTCTGGACGCGTTCTTCTCCGCCGCGTGAAGGTACGTGGAATAAACGCGGGTTTTCGGGCTTTAAATGACTGATGTTGAATGACAAACCACATCTGCGCTGCGGCGGACGCAGGGCTGGGCTAGCGCTAGTTAGCATAAGCTAGCATAAGTTGGCTAAAGTTGTGAGAAGTTTTAATATTTCGCGGAAAACGCGGTGTTGACGCGCAATTTGAGTTCGCACGCGACACAAACGGAGCCGGAGCAGTCGTGTCGCGCCGTCGCAGCTGTGACGGGGAAAGAACGCGACTTTTGTGGCACTTTTGACGCTGGATTTGTGGAGTTTGTCTGCGCTCGGGTAAAGCTAGTTAGCATTAGCATTAGCAGGTTCCCGAGGAAAGTTCTGACGCGGATGACACGGATTTGTGCCGCGGAAAAAGTGATTTATAAACGTGTTTTTTGGGTCAAATGAGACAGAAAGACTCTTTGTGTCGATGTTAGACGCGTCTTCAGGGTTTTCTGGATTTATTTCATCTGTTCTGGAGCTTTTGACCAGCTGCTTCTCACATGATGTTTAGTTTCCTTAGCATTTCAAACACTGTTTTTGGCCAAATTAAGATTATATTTGTTTCTCAGTGTCTAATTCATTCAAAGACACTTTTTAAACTATTAAAACAACAGAATAAAACCCATACAGTCTGGATTATGTCACTAAAAACATCTGAAGTTGATGTAAAACAGAGATTCCATGTTTTTGAACAGAAAATGACCAACTTAAATGACGTCATTTATTTGTCTAAAACAGGTGCATTTTCAATGTTGTTTTTGAATTGTTTCTAGAAAAACATTTATAACAAACTGTGACGTTATTAAATCAAAAATTGTCCAAAAAAAAACAATTTACTAATTTTGTCAATAATACATTTTATTCATAAATATTCTCTCTAGAAACTGTTAGAAATAAAATATATATATATATATATATATATATATATATATATATATATATATATATATATATATATATATATATATATATATAATCGATATATATATATAGAAATTATCGTTAATGACATAAATACTAGTGACTTTACTCAAACCTAGAAACAGATTCCACTGGTGATTTTCTGGATTTAAATGTGTTAAATGGTCTTAAATCCCGCCCTGTTCACGAGCGTTTCAGCTGCGTCTAATCGGCCTTTAGTCTTTTAGTCGATTAATCGGTCGACCAAACTTTATATTCACAACAGAAAGAGGGCGGTGAGTTCTCTTAAGATTTGGGTTTAAACTTTTGACCGAGAAACACAGTTTACTGTAGTTTTCTGTGTAAATATTTGTAATTGCAGTAATTCTAGGTGTTTGGTTTAATGTTTGGCTGTAAAGTCATAAAACCATGAGCATTTAGAACAGTTTATTATTGGAAATGTGTCATGGTTTTGTCTCTGTTCTGGAATATTCTGAGCATTTAAAGGGTTTAAAACTGAAAGGACAAATGTGCTGCATTATTTGTGTTATTTGTTTAATTTGACCTCAAGTTTAGAACAAACAAAAGGACATCTGGACCTCTGCTGTTTCCCTCGGGAGTGCCTGAGGTTCTGCTCCCTCTACAGGCGGCAGAGGGAATCGCACTGTTAAACATTTAAAGGCCCCGGGGTCTCAGTCTGGAGATGATTTATGGAGTTAAAAACAGAAGATCCTCAGGTAGAACATGACATAACATGACATCACAGGTAGAACATGACATCACAGGTAGAACATGACATAACATGACGTCACAGGTAGAACATGACGTCACAGGTAGAACATGACATCACAGGTAGAACATGACATCACAGGTAGAACGTGACGTCACAGGTAGAACGTGACGTCACAGGTAGAACGTGACGTCACAGGTAGAACGTGACGTCACAGGTAGAACGTGACGTCACAGGTAGAACGTGACGTCACAGGTAGAACGTGACGTCACAGGTAGAACGTGACGTCACAGGTAGAACGTGACGTCACAGGTAGAACGTGACGTCACAGGTAGAACGTGACGTCACAGGTAGAACGTGACGTCACAGGTAGAACGTGACGTCACAGGTAGAACGTGACGTCACAGGTAGAACGTGACGTCACAGGTAGAACGTGACGTCACAGGTAGAACGTGACGTCACAGGTAGAACGTGACGTCACAGGTAGAACGTGACGTCACAGGTAGAACGTGACGTCACAGGTAGAACGTGACATAACATGACGTCACAGGTAGAACATGACGTCACAGGTAGAACATGACGTCACAGGTAGAACATGACGTCACAGGTAGAACATGACGTCACAGGTAGAACATGACGTCACAGGTAGAACATGACGTCACAGGTAGAACATGACGTCACAGGTAGAGGACATTCAGAACAAAGTGTTTCGGAGGGGAGAGAGGACAGAGGGGAGAGAGGACAGAGGGGAGAGAGGACAGAGGGGAGAGAGGACAGAGGGGAGAGAGGACAGAGGGGAGAGAGGACAGAGGGGAGAGAACAGGGTTATAAATGTGTCCTTTTGAGAATACTGCTTCTAAGTATGTATTTAAAACCAGAGGAACTTCATACTGGATGTTCTGAATCGATCGGACCAACTTTTCCATCAACGTTGTATCTGGCAGCGCTCGTTTTCAGCCTCATTTGATCCGCCGGAGTGACCGACGCGAGGTTCTTCTGCGGTCTTTGTGGTCTTCAGAGGAGTTTGTGCTACAGCTGTGCTCTGACGCGGATCAGGCAGAGGGGGGAGCGGACAGGAAGTGCGCGTCGGGTCACTTCCTGTTCCTCTGGGGGTCAGACAGCTGCAGCAGACGACATGTGTGACCTGTTTCCCTTTGTCCACTGCAGAGACGGTCTTTATGTTCTGCACAAACGTAGAACAAGAAGACTTTAAGGCCCGCTCGGAGCTGCTCGGGCCCGCTCGGAGCTGCTCGGGCCCGCTCGGAGCTGCTCGGGCCCGCTCGGAGCTGCTCGGGCCCGCTCGGAGCTGCTCGGGCCCGCTCGGAGCTGCTCGGGCCCGCTCAGAGCTGGGATATTGAACTTCTGTGTCGCAATTATCGCGGCGGTCAACGTCACAACATTACTGCCTGCTAAAATGGGTTTTGCATATTTATAATTTGAATATCATGATTTAAGTTCCATGAAAACTCTGAACGTCCTCTTTTGTCTCTCGCAGAATGAAGCCGCTGTGACCGTTGTTTGGAGCCCGCTCGTTTAGGCCCAGCGCTTGGCCCGAGTCGCCCCAGACAGAGGAGGCTCTTCCTGGGCAGCTGCGTCCTGCCGTCCCCCCCCCCCCCCCCCCCCCCCCTCCTCCTCCTCCTCTTCCTACAACCCTGCTTCCTGTCCTTGGATTCACCACCACGCCCTCCACATGCCCCTCCCTTTTCAGAACTTTGCTGTCACTTTTTTTCTCTACGGATTTGAATTGTTTTTTTAACCGTCTTGGAGTGGTCTGAAGAGCTGAGGAAAAACGGGATCCTGCAGCGACTGAAGCCGGGTCTAAACCGGGACTAAATTGGGTCGTAACGAGGTGAACACCCGGGGGGAAAAGGGCGCAAACCTGGACTAAACCAGGGCGAAGCCTGGTCCCGTCTCCTCCGGCGCCGCTCCGAACCATGACCTCGATGTCCAGCCTCTTCTCCTTCACGAGTCCGGCAGTGAAGCGTCTGCTCGGGTGGAAGCAGGGCGACGAGGAGGAGAAATGGGCGGAGAAGGCGGTGGACGCGCTGGTGAAGAAGCTGAAGAAGAAGAAGGGGGCGATGGAGGACCTGGAGAAGGCCCTGAGCTGCCCCGGCCAGCCCAGCAAGTGTGTGACCATCCCGCGCTCGCTGGACGGCAGGCTGCAGGTACCACACCGACAACCGCCTGATTAGTGCTCCACAGGGGAATGTTCTAGGGCTATAGGTCTTTAGTCGAGGGTTAGATGAGTGTTCCACAGGGGAATGTTCTAGGGCTATAGGTCTTTAGTCGAGGGTTAGATGAGTGTTCCACAGGGGAATGTTTTAGGGCTGTAGGTCTTTAGTCGAGGGTTAGATGAGTGCTCCACAGGGGAATGTTTTAGGGCTGTAGGTCTTTAGTCGAGGGTTAGATGAGTGCTCCACAGGGGAATGTTCCAGGGCTATAGGTCTATGTTCCACAGGGGAGTGTTCTAGGGCTGTAGGTCTTTAGTCGAGGGATTGGTCAAAACGAGGATTTGAGAAAATTTTTCCTGCCTTTTTTTTAAACAAATAACTGCTGTTTTTGATCCAAATAGTTAAATATATTTTTAATTCATTCCTTTGAGCCTGTGGAATGTCTTTAGTCTTAGTATCTCAGTGTTTATAAGAAGGGCACAATGATCAGACAAAACGGAACATTGTGGTTTATTCCTTTGGGAACGCTTGGCGACTCCTAAAGTAGCTGCGCAATTTTATGACAAAACAGACGTAATATTTGTTTACGACTTTGGCATTTCACAAAATTATAGAGGAATCGTATGTCCCTGTCTCGTATTCTGAGGGTTAAATACAGAAATCCTCCTTTTTAAAGGTTAGAAAACCAGGTGCCCAGCTTTAACTGCTTTATTGTTTGGACATCATGTTTTATTTTAGATCTCTACAAATATGTCCTGAATTAGATTGTCTTCTCTGGCTGTTGCAGGTGTCTCACAGGAAAGGCCTTCCTCACGTGATCTACTGCCGAGTCTGGAGATGGCCCGACCTTCAGTCGCACCACGAGCTCAAACCTCTGGAGCTGTGCGAGTTTCCCTTTGGCTCCAAGCAGAAGGAAGTCTGCATCAACCCGTACCACTACAAGAGGGTCGAGAGCCCGGGTAACTCTAACTGTAGCACTACAAGAGGGTCGAGAGCCCGGGTAACTCTAACTGTAGCACTACAAGAGGGTCCAGAGCCCGGGTAACTCTAACTGTAGCACTACAAGAGGGTCCAGAGCCCGGGTAACTCTAACTGTAGCACTACAAGAGGGTCCAGAGCCCGGGTAACTCTAACTGTAGCACTACAAGAGGGTCCAGAGCCCGGGTAACTCTAACTGTAGCACTACAAGAGGGTCCAGAGCCCGGGTAACTCTAACTGTAGCACTACAAGAGGGTCGAGAGCCCGGGTAACTCTAACTGTAGCACTACAAGAGGGTCGAGAGCCCGGGTAACTCTAACTGTAGCACTACAAGAGGGTCCAGAGCCCGGGTAACTCTAACTGTAGCACTACAAGAGGGTCCAGAGCCCGGGTAACTCTAACTGTAGCACTACAAGAGGGTCGAGAGCCCGGGTAACTCTAACTGTAGCACTACAAGAGGGTCCAGAGCCCGGGTAACTCTAACTGTAGCACTACAAGAGGGTCCAGAGCCCGGGTAACTCTAACTGTAGCACTACAAGAGGGTCCAGAGCCCGGGTAACTCTAACTGTAGCACTACAAGAGGGTCGAGAGCCCGGGTAACTCTAACTGTAGCACTACAAGAGGGTCCAGAGCCCGGGTAACTCTAACTGTAGCACTACAAGAGGGTCGAGAGCCCGGGTAACTCTAACTGTAGCACTACAAGAGGGTCCAGAGCCCGGGTAACTCTAACTGTAGCACTACAAGAGGGTCCAGAGCCCGGGTAACTCTAACTGTAGCACTACAAGAGGGTCGAGAGCCCGGGTAACTCTAACTGTAGCACTACAAGAGGGTCCAGAGCCCGGGTAACTCTAACTGTAGCACTACAAGAGGGTCCAGAGCCCGGGTAACTCTAACTGTAGCACTACAAGAGGGTCCAGAGCCCGGGTAACTCTAACTGTAGCACTACAAGAGGGTCCAGAGCCCGGGTAACTCTAACTGTAGCACTACAAGAGGGTCCAGAGCCCGGGTAACTCTAACTGTAGCTCCATAAACCTTTGACTCTGGCTGAACGTTGATTGTAGCTGAGCGGACAAACCTCCCCCTCCGTCTCACAAAATCAATATTCCTCCTCTTTTTTCCCCTTTTATTGAATTAAATGTATCGCGGCTGTGAAAGAGTCTGAGCTCCCAGAATCCTCCACTGTCTGAACACATCTGCTGCATCTGGTCTGAATGTTTCAAGGGTAAAACTGTATGATTTCATTTTCATAAAGCTCTACATTAGACTGTTTTTATTTTGACAGTTTGATTATGAAATGAGACTAATCGAGAGCAAAAGGCAGTGAATATGGGATTTTGACTGAATTTGACCCAGATCATCTGGAGCGATGCTGCTTCACGTTTCTTGAGGAAAATGTGCAGAATAAATAAAATGATAAATACAAGTCAATTTCAGAAGCAAAATAAAGTAACCCTGCGACGAGCTGGGTTACTTTATTTCTATCTTTCCTCTCTCCTCTCTCCTCTCCCTCCCTCCTCTTTCCTCCCTCTCTCCTCCGTCCCTCCTCTCTCCTCCCTCCCTCCTCCTCCCTCCCTCCTCCTCTCCTCTCTCCTCCCTCTCTCCTCCCTCACTCCTCTCTCCTCCCTCCCTCCCTCCTCCTCTCTCCTCCCTCCCTCCTCCCTCTCTCCTCCCTCACTCCTCTCTCCTCCGTCTCTCCTCCCTCCCTCCTCCTCCCTCCCTCCTCTCCTCTCTCCTCCCTCTCTCCTCCCTCACTCTCTCCTCCCTCCCTCCTCCTCTCTCCTCCCTCCCTCCTCCTCTCTCCTCCCTCCCTCCTCCCTCTCTCCTCCCTCTCTCCTCTCTCCTCCGTCTCTCCTCCCTCCTCCTCCCTCCCTCCTCTCCTCTCCTCCCTCCCTCCTCCCTCACTCTCTCCTCCCTCCCTCCTCCTCTCTCCTCCCTCCCTCCTCCTCTCTCCTCCCTCCCTCCTCCCTCTCTCCTCCCTCACTCCTCTCTCCTCCGTCTCTCCTCCCTCCCTCCTCCTCCCTCCCTCCTCTCCTCTCTCCTCCCTCCCTCCCTCCTCCCTCTCTCCTCCCTCACTCTCTCCTCCCTCCCTTCTCCTCTCTCCTTTCTCCCTCTCTCCCTCCTCCTCTCTCCACCCTCTCTCCTCCCTCCTCCTCCTCTCTCCTCCTCTCCTTCCTCTCTCCTCCCTCCCTCCCTCCCTCCCTCCTCTCTCCCTGAAGTGAAGATACTCAGTTGTTCTTGGAAGCGTCTCATGTTTCTCTCGTGGGACGTCCTTCAGACGACGGTCAAGGCCCAGAACTCGCCTCATCCAGACGTCTAAAACGAAGCTGTTACAATCTCATTATAAAACACTTAGATATCAGACAAAAGAGTCGCTAAACATGCTTATAAACGCCAGCGCTACTAAACCCGTCCTGTTCTGTCCTTCGAACAATTTGTTCTTTTCTTCTGTATCTACCTCTGTATCTACCTGCGTTGCATCAATGGAATTTCCCCATGTGGGACAATAAAGGAATATCTTATCTTATCTTAATGGTTCTTGTCTCTCCTCAGTGCTGCCCCCGGTGTTGGTTCCCCGTCACAGCGAGTTCAACCCTCAGCACAGCCTCTTGGTCCAGTTCAGAAACCTGAGCCACAACGAGCCGCACATGCCCCTGAACGCCACTTTCCCCGAGTCGTTTCAGCCTCCGCACAGCGCCGGCAGCAACATCTCTCCCAACTCGCCCTACGGCCCGCCCTCGCCCGCCAGCAGTGGCACCTACCCCAACTCTCCCGCCAGCTCCGGCCCTGCCAGCCCCTTCCAACTGCCAGGTAAGACCCTCAGCCAGCCCCTTCCAACTGCCAGGCCAAGCCTCAGACACATGTGAGCGTCCTCCAGAGGGCGCTGTGCTCGTGAGTGACATCAGCGCTGCTTTAAACACGTTTAACACTGTGCATTTGTCCAGTAAAAGCTAAAAATCATCGTAAATGCTAGCATGACCCTTAGCGTGGCCCTTAGCGTGGCCCTTAGCGTGACCCTTAGCGTGGCCCTTAGCGTGGCCCTTAGCGTGGCCCTTAGCGTGGCCCTTAGCGTGGCCCTTAGCGTGACCCTTAGCGTGTCCCTCAGCGTGGCCCTCAGCATGGCCCTCTGATGTCGTCGTCCACCTCATTTTGCCTCAGTTCGGATGTGGAGTGTCCTGAGGCTGCAGAGCGTCTTAAAGGATACGAGTACATTTACGTTGTCATGGTGCAGTTTGGGGGCGCGGCTCTGAAGGTCGAAGGTCAGATGTGTGCAGGCCTGACCTGCCCCGTGTTCGATCCACATTCAGAGAGACGGCGCTGTAAACCGACACCGTTTCCTGTGAGAATAGATTTGCTCATCACTTGTCTCTCCCAGCGGACACCCCTCCCCCCGCCTACATGCCTCCTGACGAGCAGCTCGGGCAGGACACCCAGAACATGGACACCAGCAGCAGCCTGGCCCCGCCCAACATCGCCCGAGGAGGTAAAGCGCCCGCCGTGTCCACAGACCAGACGCGTGACTGTCCAGCACTGCCCAAACCTTTCACACACGGGGCCCGGGGCGGGGACTAGAGCGGGGCCCGGGGCAGACACTATAGAGTTCAGCCTGACCTTTAGAGTTCAGCCCGACCTTTAGAGTTCAGCCCGACCTTTAGAGTTCTGAACACGTGTCCCTGTTGCAGACGTGCAGCCGGTGGAGTACGAGGAGCCGTCTCATTGGTGCTCCATCATGTACTACGAGCTGAACAACCGTGTGGGCGAGGCCTACCACGCCTCGTCCACCTCGGTCCTCGTGGACGGCTTCACTGACCCGTCCAACAACAAGAACCGCTTCTGTCTCGGCCTTTTGTCCAACGTCAACCGCAACTCCACCATCGAGAACACCCGCCGCCACATCGGCAAAGGTAACCGTCTGTCCCCCCTGATGGTCCCAGTCTGTCCCCCCTGATGGTCCCAGTCTGTCCCCCCGATGGTCCCTGACGGACCCTCCCCTCCCTGATGGTCCCTGACGGTCCCTCCCCTCCCTGATGGTCCCTGAAGGTCCCTCCCCTCCCTCCCTGATGGTCCCTCCCCTCCCTGATGGTCCCTGAAGGTCCCTCCCCTCCCTCCCTGATGGTCCCTCCCCTCCCTCCCCTCCCTGATGGTCCCTGACGGTCCCTCCCCTCCCTGATGGTCCCTGAAGGTCCCTCCCCTCCCTCCCTGATGGTCCCTCCCCTCCCTCCCCTCTCTGATGGTCCCTCCCCTCCCTGATGGTCCCTCCCCTTCCTGACGGTCCCTGATGGTCCCTCCCCTTCCTGACGGTCCCTGATGGTCCCTCCCCTCCCTGACGGGCCCTCCCCTCCCTGACAGGCCCTCCCCTCTCTGACGGTCCCTGATGGTCCCTCCCCTCCCTGATGGTCCCTCCCCTCCCTGACGGTCCCTCCCCTCTCTGACGGTCCCTGATGATCCCTCCCTGACGGTCCCTCCCCTCCCTGATGGTCCCTGAAGGTCCCTCCCCTCCCTCCCCTCTCTGATGGTCCCTCCCCTCCCTCCCCTCTCTGATGGTCCCTCCCCTCCCTGATGGTCCCTCCCCTCCCTGATGGTCCCTCCCCTCTCTGATGGTCCCTCCCCTCCCTGATGGTCCCTCCCCTTCCTGATGGTCCCTCCCCTCTCTGACGGTCCCTGATGGTCCCTCCCCTCCCTGACGGTCCCTGATTATCCCTCCCCTCCCTGATGGTCCCTCCCCTCCCTGACGGTCCCTCCCCTCCCTGACGGTCCCTCTCCCTCACTGACGGTCCCTCCCTGACGGTCCCTCCCCTCCCTGACGGTCCCTGATGGTCCCTTCCTGACGGTCCCTGACGGTCCCTCCCCTCCCTGACGGTCCCTCCCCTCTCTGACGGTCCCTGATGGTCCCTCCCCTCCCTGACGGTCCCTCCCCTCCCTGACGGTCCCTCCCCCTCACTGACGGTCCCTCCCCCTCACTGACGGTCCCTCCCCCTCCCTGACGGTCCCTCCCCTCCCTGATGGTCCCTCCCCTCCCTGATGGTCCCTCCCCTCCCTGACGGTCCCTCCCTTCCCTGACTGTCCCTCCCCCTCACTGACGGTCCCTCCCTTCCCTGACGGTCCCTCCCCCTCACTGACGGTCCCTCCCTGACGGTCCCTGACGTTCCCTCCCCTCCCTGACGGTCCCTCCCCCTCACTGATGGTCCCTCCCCTCCCTGACGGTCCCTCCCCCTCACTGACGGTCCCTCCCTGACGGTCCCTCCCCTCCCTGACGGTCCCTGATGGTCCTTTCCTGACGGTCCCTGATGATCCCTCCCCTCCCTGATGGTCCCTCCCCTCCCTGATGGTCCCTGAAGGTCCCTCTCCTCCCTCCCCTCTCTGATGGTCCCTCCCCTCTCTGACGGTCCCTCCCCTCCCTGATGGTCCCTCCCTTCCCTGACGGTCCCTCCCCTCCCTGACGGTCCCTCCCCCTCACTGACGGTCCCTCCCTGACGGTCCCTGACGGTCCCTCCCCCTCCCTGACGGTCCCTCCCTGACGGTCCCTTCTGTCTGCAGGAGTACACTTGTACTATGTTGGAGGTGAGGTTTACGCCGAGTGCCTCAGTGACACCAGCATCTTCGTCCAGAGTCGTAACTGTAACTATCACCATGGTTTCCACCCGACGACCGTGTGTAAGATCCCGAGTGGCTGCAGCCTCAAGATCTTCAACAACCAGGAATTTGCTCAGCTGCTCGCTCAGTCTGTGAACCACGGCTTTGAGGCCGTCTACGAACTCACCAAGATGTGCACCATACGCATGAGCTTTGTCAAGGTGAAGACCTGGTTTAGACCTGGTTTAGACCTGGAAAGATTTCCTCATTATTCTTTATGTAATGTTATGTAACACTTTATAAAGTGTGGGTGTGGTTTGTAAAGTGTAACGCCCCTTCTCTCTCTCAGGGCTGGGGTGCAGAGTACCATCGACAGGACGTCACTAGCACCCCTTGCTGGATCGAGGTGCACCTTCACGGGCCCCTGCAGTGGCTGGACAAAGTGCTGACGCAGATGGGTTCTCCCCTAAACCCCATCTCCTCCGTGTCCTAATGCGTGGCGCCCCCCCGGTGGCAGCGCCCCCTGGTGCGCGGCGCCCCCTCCTGGCCGCGGTCCCAGCGGCTGAACTGTTCACACTAAAGACTTTTGGGACAAGCGACGCCGACACTGAACACTAACGCTGGACGCAGCAGCGCCCCCTCTGTCCAGCAGACACTTTAACCGCTTCTTTTTTTAAATATTTGTTTCCCTCAAATGATTTTCTGTGTGTCGTTTTTATCGAAGCAGAACTTTCACTAAATGTCCTGGATCTACGTCTGCGTTTGACCCGACGACGCCCGTCACCGCGACCGACGCCCGTCACCGCAACCGACGCCCGTCACCGCGACCGGCGTTTGACCCGTTGAAGCACGGCGCCGTTTCAGAAGAAAACGCGCGTGAACGAAAACTATGAAACTAATAAAAGACAATCCCAAAAGCAGAAAATGTGTCTAAACGAGCGACAACAGTTTCTGGAACCGGTGTTTCGCTTCTCGTCTTCTTCAGCCGTCCACAGCTCAAACGGTCAAACAGGGCGTGGTCTTTGTCGTGGGCGGTCAAAAAGGGCGTGGTCTTTGTTCCGAGCGGCGACGGAACACTTCCCGTCTCACGTTCTCAAACCCGGCGCCTCTTGGGAGACGGCGTTCGCCTTTAGAACTGAACGGACGTGTTTCGGACGCTCTCGCCTGAAGTGACCGTTTGTAGTGGACGAGGCTTCGAGTCCCAGAGGATTTATGTCGTTATCGCAGTGAAATAAACTGGTTATTTGGAAGAAAATCATAACGTGGTGGAAATTTTTATTTTCAAAGTCCTGGTTTTGTCCCGGTTTAGACCTGGTTTAGTCCTGGTTTAGGCCCGGTTTTGTCCCGGTTTAGACCTGGTTTAGTCCTGGTTTAGGCCCGGTTTATATTTTCTCAGATCAAACTTGACACTAAGAATGTTTATGCTGATGACGTCAAGTCCTGTCACGGCTCATGATGAAAGTTGCTCCTAACGTGACCCTCTGCTGACCTCTGGTGGCAGGGCGAGTGAACGTGTCTGATGCAGAGGAAGACCAATGATACAGAGAAATGCACTGGTGATTAAATAAACCTTCAGAAGTAAATTACTGATAGTTTTGGCAGATTATTATTTGGTTTGTTTTAGAGATTTAAAATGGTTGTTTTGATTAATACTTTTTAAATTGTGTTTGTGTGGAACTTTTCCGCAAAAAGACCAGCAATTTACCATATTTATTCTTTTATTCTGTATTTGATATTTTTCTTTAAATATTATTACTGAAGAGGTTTTTGTTTTATTCAGTTTTTAGGTTGCATATTTTTATTTTTTGTTTTCCGGTAAATATTCTGTTTTTATCTTTATTTTTTTAGTTGCATATTTTTTTATTTTGTTTTCCGGTAAATCTGGTTATTTTTGGTAATTTTATATTTTATTTTGGTAAATATTCCGTTCTTGCCGAGGATAAAATAACCTGCGCACTTCTGATTGGTCCACGTTGAGTTCTACCGTAATCCCCGTAGCAAACGCAACTCCTTTTTTCCTTTACATTCACGCGGTTTTTTCTTGCGTAACCACGGAAATCCGGCCGTAACTTTAACGTGTCCGCGGCGCGTCCGTCGCCAACAAACCGACGTTCAACCCGAGCACCGGTGCGTCCGGTTTACACGGCGAGAGAATGTCGCCGCGCGTTTTATACCGTAAAGCCGGAAGTGATGTGGCCGAGCCCGAGCGAGCCAAAGATAAACACGTCGCCTCTGCACAAGCCGCGGCACAAACGCCTCAACGCCGCGCCGAAAAGGACGGAATCCGCGCCATGAAGCCGACGTGACGGGTCCACAGGGTCTTCGCCCGCGTTACCGTGTTCAGGCGCCGCGCGAACGGACGAGCTGCGCGTCACGGCGAGTCGGTACGTGTCAAAAGTCCGCGGTTAGCACGCGTAAGCTAGCGGCGGCTAATGACGCGTTAGCCGCTCCGACGGTGCGAAACGGCAGCGACTTTAACGTGTGTTTTACGTGTGTTTAACGATCAAAATGCACGTTAAGACTGCGAAACTAACGCGCAGAGTTAAAGTGCAGTGGCAGAAGCTCAGGCACTGGTTAGAATGGGGGGAATTTGTGTAAAAAGTGAAGTGCTCCGTGTGTAATGTCAGTTAGTTTGGGGGAAAAACATGTCAAAGTGTGTGATATATGTGCAAATTTAAGGTCAAAGCTCTTGTGGGCTCAACATTTCAGAGTTTTTGTCCAGTAAAAGTCATAACGTGTGTTAAATGTGCAGTAAATGCAGTTTAAATGTGTTTAAAGCAGCTCTCAAACCTTTGGAAACAGGACCAAATAAATATGGAAATCAATTCCTAAATTAAACTGGAAATGTGCCCAAAACCACTGCATAAAGTGTTTGACAGCTGCTGGAGAGAATGACGTGTATTTAATATGAATTTGGACATAAAACAATCGTGGACTTTTCCCATTCATTAGAGCTCAAATCTAACTTGTTTCCCAGAATTCAACTCTAAACCCGTCGACTCAAAATGACTCGAGCACATTTACACTTTTGCGTTCTATTTTATTGTTAAAATCTACTTTGTTTGTGCCATTCGATCACCAGAGATTACACTGTTTATGTGTTTGTGTTTTACTTAATTATCTTCTGGTTTTGTTCGTTCTTGGAACATTCTTTGTCCCGTTTTTAAACTAAATATTTATGCAAAAATAGACCAAGCGTTTAATTCCTCTACTCCAAGGAAAGGTCTTTAGTCCCGCTTTAGACCCGCTTTAGACCCGCTTTAGACCTGCTTTAGATCCGCTTTAGACCTGCTTTAGACCCGCTTTAGACCTGCTTTAGATCCGCTTTAGACCTGCTTTAGACCCGCTTTAGACCTGCTTTAGTCCTGCTTTAGACCCGCTTTAGACCCGCTTTAGGCCCGCTTTATTAGTCCCGCTTTAGATCTGCTTTAGGCCCGCTTTAGTCCTGCTTTAGTCCTGCTTTAGACCCCGGTTTAGTCCCGCTTTAGACCCCGGTTTAGTCCCGCTTTAGACCCCGCTTTAGTCCCGCTTTAGTCCCGCTTTAGACCCGCTTTAGACCCGCTTTAGGCCCGCTTTAGTCCCACTTTAGTCCCGCTTTAGACCCCGGTTTAGTCCCGCTTTAGACCCCGGTTTAGTCCCGCTTTAGGCCCGCTTTAGGCCCGCTTTAGTCCCGCTTTAGACCCGCTTTAGACCCGCTTTAGGCCCGCTTTATTAGTCCCACTTTATTAGTCCCACTTTAGACCTGCTTTAGACCCGTTTTAGACCCCGGTTTAGTCCCGCTTTAGACTCGCTTTAGTCCCGCTTTAGACCCGCTTTAGTCCCGCTTTAGTCCCGCTTTAGTCCCGCTTTAGACCCGCTTTATACCCGGTTCAGAATTAGTTTTGTTCAGATCTGGTTGAAACTGTTTTGCATGTTCTGCTTCATTACTCGTGCTCTGTTCCTCTTGTGTTTCAGGTGTTGGTAGTGCGTGTGGTGCGGTTGTGTGTTGTGTGTGGTGCAGTTGTGGTGCAGTTCAGTTGTCGTCGTCGTCGTCCCGGTGCAGCAGGTCCAGAATGGTCCGGTCAGCGCTGGTCACGGCCTCCAGTCTGGCCCTGACCGCGGCTGTGGTGGCTCATGCTTATCTCCTCAAGCAGCAGTTTTACCCCACTGTGGTCTACCTCACCAAGAGCAGCCCCAGCATGGCCGTGAGTCCTGTTTACACCTGCTTTACACCTGCTTTAGTCCTGGTTTACACCTGCTTTACACCTGCTTTACACCTGCTTTAGTCCTGGTTTACACCTGCTTTACACCTGCTTTACACCTGCTTTACACCTGGTTTACACCTGGTTTAGTCCTGGTTTACACCTGCTTTAGTCCTGGTTTACACCTGCTTTACACCTGCTTTACACCTGGTTTACACCTGGTTTAGTCCTGGTTTACACCTGCTTTAGTCCTGGTTTACACCTGCTTTACACCTGCTTTACACCTGGTTTACACCTGGTTTAGTCCTGGTTTACACCTGCTTTAGTCCTGGTTTGCACCTGCTTTACACCTGCTTTACACCTGCTTTACACCTGGTTTACACCTGGTTTAGTCCTGGTTTACACCTGGTTTAGTCCTGGTTTATTCCTGGTTTACACCTGGTTTACACCTGGTTTACACCTGGTTTAGTCCTGCTTTACACCTGGTTTAGACCTGGTTTACACCTGGTTTAGTCCTGGTTTACACCTGGTTTAGTCCTGGTTTAGACCTGGTTTAGTCCTGGTTTATTCCTGGTTTACACCTGCTTTACACCTGGTTTACACCTGGTTTAGTCCTGCTTTACACCTGGTTTAGTCCTGCTTTACACCTGGTTTAGTCCTGGTTTATTCCTGGTTTACACCTGGTTTACACCTGGTTTAGTCCTGGTTTACACCTGGTTTGGTCCTGGTTTATACACCTGGTTTAGACCTGGTTTAGTCCTGGTTTACACCTGCTTTAGTCCTGGTTTACACCTGGTTTAGTCCTGGTTTACACCTGCTTTAGTCCTGGTTTACACCTGGTTTAGTCCTGGTTTACACCTGGTTTAGTCCTGGTTTAGACCTGGATTAGTCCTGGATTAGTCCTTGTTTAGACCTGGTTTAGTCCTGGTTTAGACCTGGTTTAGTCCTGGTTTATACACCTGGTTTAGTCCTGCTTTACACCTGGTTTAGTCCTGGTTTAGTCCTGGTTTAGTCCTGGTTTAGTCCTGGTTTAGTCCTGCTTTACACCTGGTTTAGTCCTGGTTTAGTCCTGCTTTAGTCCTGCTTTACACCTGGTTTAGTCCTGGATTAGACCTGGTTTAGTCCTGGTTTAGACCTGGTTTATACACCTGGTTTAGTCCTGGTTTAGTCCTGGTTTATACACCTGGTTTAGTCCTGGTTTAGACCTGGATTAGTCCTGGTTTAGACCTGGTTTAGTCCTGCTTTAGTCCTGGTTTAGTCCTGCTTTAGTCCTGGTTTACACCTGGTTTACTCCTGGTTTATACACCTGGATTAGACCTGGTTTAGTCCTGGTTTAGACCTGGTTTATACACCTGGTTTAGTCCTGGTTTATACACCTGGTTTAGTCCTGGTTTATACACCTGGTTTAGTCCTGGTTTAGACCTGGTTTACTCCTGGTTTATACACCTGGATTAGACCTGGTTTAGTCCTGGTTTAGTCCTGGTTTATACACCTGGTTTAGACCTGGATTAGTCCTGGTTTAGTCCTGCTTTACACCTGGTTTAGTCCTGGTTTAGTCCTGGTTTGGACCTGGATTAGTCCTGGATTAGTCCTGGTTTAGACCTGGATTAGTCCTAGATTAGACCTGGTTTAGACCTGGTTTAGACCTGGTTTAGACCTGGTTTAGTCCTGGTTTAGACCCGGATTAGACCCGGATTAGACCCGGATTAGACCCGGTTTAGTCCTGCTTTAGTCCTGGTTTAGTCCTGCTTTAGTCCTGGTATAGTCCTGCTTTAGTCCTGGTTTACACCTGGTTTAGTCCTGCTTTAGTCCTGCTTTAGTCCTGGTTTAGTCCTGCTTTAGTCCTGGTTTATACACCTGGTTTAGTCCTGGATTAGACCTGGTTTAGTCCTGGATTAGACCTGGTTTATACACCTGGTTTAGTCCTGGTTTATACACCTGGTTTAGTCCTGGTTTATACACCTGGTTTAGTCCTGGTTTAGACCTGGATTAGTCCTAGTTTAGACCTGGTTTAGTCCTGTTTTACACCTGGTTTAGTCCTGCTTTAGTCCTGGTTTGGACCTGGATTAGTCCTGGATTAGTCCTGGATTAGACCTGGTTTAGACCTGGTTTAGACCCGGATTAGACCTGGTGTAGTCCTGGTTTAGTCCTGGTTTAGTCCTGGTTTAGTCCTGGTATAGTCCTGCTTTAGTCCTGCTTTACACCTGGTTTAGTCCTGGTATAGTCCTGCTTTAGTCCTGCTTTACACCTGGTTTAGTCCTGCTTTAGTCCTGCTTTAGTCCTGCTTTAGTCCTGGTTTACACCTGGTTTAGTCCTGCTTTAGTCCTGCTTTAGTCCTGCTTTAGTCCTGCTTTAGTCCTGGTTTACACCTGGTTTACACCTGGTTTAGTCCTGCTTTAGTCCTGCTTTAGTCCTGCTTTAGTCCTGCTTTAGTCCTGGTTTACACCTGGTTTACACCAGGTTTACTCCTGTTTTATACACCTGGTTTAGTCCTGGATTAGAACTGGTTTAGACCCGGTTCAGACTCGGTTCAGACCCGGTTTAGTCCTGGTTTAGACCTGGTTTAGTACTGAAACTGGGCGTGTCCCGCTTCAGACTCTGTTGACTTAAGTTATGCAAACATTTGTCACTTTTAGTTCCAGTTTTGTCATGAGTCTTAAAGGTTGAATGGACTATTTTTTTGGCCCAAATCGTGAGTCTCATTTCCTGGTGGCGTTGACGGCCGATTAGTCCTGCCACGTGTCAATCATAGAACTCACCTACCGCTCACCTGCGGAGCCTGGTTCACCTGCAGAGCCTGGTTCACCTGCGGAGCCTGGTTCACCTGCAGAGCCTGGTTCACCTGCAGAGCCTGGTTCACCTGCGGAGCCTGGTTCACCTGCAGAGCCTGGTTCACCTGCGGAGCCTGGTTCACCTGCGGAGCCTGGTTCACCTGCGGAGCCTGGTTCACCTGCGGAGCCTGGTTCACCTGCGGAGCCTGGTTCACCTGCGGAGCCTGGTTCACCTGCGGAGCCTGGTTCACCTGCGGAGCCTGGTTCACCCGCAGAGCCTGGTTCACCTGCGGAGCCTCGTGCGTCCCCATGAGCAGCACATTTCCGCGTGTCTAAGCACATGGATCTATCATAATATAGTTCCCTCTCAGTGACAGGACAAAATGAAGACTGAGAAAGACAGTTCGAGCTCAGAAGAGACGGAAATCTACGGGAGACGAGAGATGATGTGATCAGAGCTAATAAACAAACATACGTGTTGTATCAGTCCACATGGGGGAGTGGCCTGCGCACGGGGGAGTGGCCTGCGCACGGGGGAGTGGCCTGCGCACGGGGGAGTGAGCGGGCGCACTTCCACCTGAGTTCTCAAATCGACGAAAAATCGTCCATTCAACCTTTAACATCAGATTGAACGTGTCACACGTTTGTCCTCGTCGACCTGACCCATAGACCTGACCTCTGACCCATAGACCTGACCTCTGACCCATAGACCTGACCTCTGACCCATAGACCTGACCTCTGACCCATAGACCTGACCTCTGACCCATAGACCTGACCTCTGACCTTGTGCTGCAGGTGCTCTACATTCAGGCCTTTGTTCTGGTGTTTCTTCTGGGGAAGATCCTGAGGAAAGTGTTCTTTGGACAGCTCAGAGCGGCCGAGATGGAGGTAAGAACCATTTAGTTCCTGTTATAGTTCCTGGTTCCTGTGTCCTCAGCACCGAGCGCTCCTGGTTTAGACTCTGTTATAGTTCCTGGTTCCTGTGTCCTCAGCACCTGATCGAGCGCTCCTGGTTTAGACTCTGTTATAGTTCCTGGTTCCTGTGTCCTCAGCACCTGATCGAGCGCTCCTGGTTTAGACTCTGTTATAGTTCCTGTTATAGTTCCTGGTTCCTGTGTCCTCAGCACCTGATCGAGCGCTCCTGGTTTAGACTCTGTTATAGTTCCTGGTTCCTGTGTCCTCAGCACCTGATCGAGCGCTCCTGGTTTAGACTCTGTTATAGTTCCTGTTATAGTTCCTGGTTCCTGTGTCCTCAGCACCTGATCGAGCGCTCCTGGTTTAGACTCTGTTATAGTTCCTGTTATAGTTCCTGGTTCCTGTGTCCTCAGCACCTGATCGAGCGCTCCTGGTACGCCGTCACAGAGACGTGCTTGGCCTTCACAGTCTTCAGAGACGACTTCTCTCCTCGCTTCGTGGCGCTCTTCACGCTGCTCTTGTTTCTAAAGTGTTTCCATTGGCTCGCCGAGGACCGCGTGGACTTTGTGAGTGTCACCTTTAACCGTCACCTGCTTTAGAGTTCACGAGAGCTTTAGAGTTCACGAGAGCTTTAGAGTTCACGAGAGCTTTAGAGTTCACGAGAGCTTTAGAGTTCACGAGAGCTTTAGAGTTCATAAGAGCTTTAGAGTTCAGGAGGTTCATAAGAGCTTTAGTGTTCAGGAGGTTCATAAGAGCTTTAGTGTTCAGGAGGTTCATAAGAGCTTTAGTGTTCAGGAGGTTCATAAGAGCTTTAGTGTTCAGGAGGTTCATAAGAGCTTTAGTGTTCAGGAGGTTCATAAGAGCTTTAGTGTTCAGGAGGTTCATAAGAGCTTTAGTGTTCAGGAGGTTCATAAGAGCTTTAGTGTTCAGGAGGTTCATAAGAGCTTTAGTGTTCAGGAGGTTCATAAGAGCTTTAGTGTTCAGGAGGTTCATAAGAGCTTTAGTGTTCAGGAGGTTCATAAGAGCTTTAGTGTTCAGGAGGTTCATAAGAGCTTTAGTGTTCAGGAGGTTCATAAGAGCTTTAGTGTTCAGGAGGTTCATAAGAGCTTTAGTGTTCAGGAGGTTCATAAGAGCTTTAGTGTTCAGGAGGTTCATAAGAGCTTTAGTGTTCAGGAGGTTCATAAGAGCTTTAGTGTTCAGGAGGTTCATAAGAGCTTTAGTGTTCAGGAGGTTCATAAGAGCTTTAGTGTTCAGGAGGTTCATAAGAGCTTTAGTGTTCAGGAGGTTCATAAGAGCTTTAGTGTTCAGGAGGTTCATAAGAGCTTTAGTGTTCAGGAGGTTCATGAGAGCTTTAGTGTTCAGGAGGTTCATGAGAGCTTTAGTGTTCAGGAGGTTCATAAGAGCTTTAGTGTTCAGGAGGTTCATAAGAGCTTTAGTGTTCAGGAGGTTCATAAGAGCTTTAGAGTTCAGGAGGTTCATAAGAGCTTTAGTGTTCAGGAGGTTCATAAGAGCTTTAGTGTTCAGGAGGTTCATAAGAGCTTTAGTGTTCAGGAGGTTCATAAGAGCTTTAGTGTTCAGGAGGTTCATAAGAGCTTTAGTGTTCAGGAGGTTCATAAGAGCTTTAGAGTTCAGGAGGTTCATAAGAGCTTTAGTGTTCAGGAGGTTCATAAGAGCTTTAGTGTTCAGGAGGTTCATAAGAGCTTTAGTGTTCAGGAGGTTCATAAGAGCTTTAGAGTTCAGGAGGTTCATAAGAGCTTTAGAGTTCAGGAGGTTCATAAGAGCTTTAGAGTTCAGGAGGTTCATGAGAGCTTTAGAGTTCAGGAGGTTCATAAGAGCTTTAGTGTTCAGGAGGTTCATGAGAGCTTTAGTGTTCAGGAGGTTCATAAGAGCTTTAGTGTTCAGGAGGTTCATAAGAGCTTTAGAGTTCAGGAGGTTCATAAGAGCTTTAGTGTTCAGGAGGTTCATAAGAGCTTTAGAGTTCAGGAGGTTCATAAGAGCTTTAGTGTTCAGGAGGTTCATAAGAGCTTTAGTGTTCAGGAGGTTCATAAGAGCTTTAGTGTTCAGGAGGTTCATAAGAGCTTTAGAGTTCAGGAGGTTCATAAGAGCTTTAGTGTTCAGGAGGTTCATAAGAGCTTTAGTGTTCAGGAGGTTCATAAGAGCTTTAGTGTTCAGGAGGTTCATAAGAGCTTTAGTGTTCAGGAGGTTCATAAGAGCTTTAGAGTTCAGGAGGTTCATAAGAGCTTTAGTGTTCAGGAGGTTCATAAGAGCTTTAGAGTTCAGGAGGTTCATAAGAGCTTTAGAGTTCAGGAGATTCATAAGAGCTTTAGTGTTCAGGAGGTTCATAAGAGCTTTAGTGTTCAGGAGGTTCATAAGAGCTTTAGTGTTCAGGAGGTTCATAAGAGCTTTAGAGTTCAGGAGGTTCATAAGAGCTTTAGTGTTCAGGAGGTTCATAAGAGCTTTAGTGTTCAGGAGATTCATAAGAGCTTTAGTGTTCAGGAGGTTCATGAGAGCTTTAGTGTTCAGGAGGTTCATAAGAGCTTTAGTGTTCAGGAGGTTCATGAGAGCTTTAGTGTTCAGGAGGTTCATGAGAGCTTTAGTGTTCAGGAGGTTCATGAGAGCTTTAGAGTTCATATGTTGAGTGTTCATCAGAATCTTCTCTGTTGCAGATGGAGCGCAGTCCAAACATCTCGTGGCTGTTCCACATGAGAGTTCTCTGTGAGTTTCCTTTTCTTCTTCTATGAACTCCAGGTTCTCGGTTTGACCTCAGGTTCTCGGTTTGACCTCAGGTTCTCGGTTTGACCTCAGGTTCTCAGTGTGACCTCAGGTTCTCAGTGTGACCTCAGGTTTTCAGTGTGACCTCAGGTTTTCAGTGTGTGGCCTCAGTGTGACCTCAGGTTCTCAGTGTGTGGCCTCAGTGTGACCTCAGGTTCTCAGTGTGACCTCAGGTTTTCAGTGTGACCTCAGGTTTTCAGTGTGTGGCCTCAGTGTGACCTCAGGTTCTCAGTGTGTGGCCTCAGTGTGACCTCAGGTTCTCAGTGTGACCTCCGGTTTTCAGTGTGACCTCCGGTTTTCAGTGTGACCTCAGGTTCTCAGTGTGACCTCAGGTTCTCAGTGTGACCTCAGTGTGACCTCAGGTTCTCAGTGTGTGGCCTCAGTGTGACCTCAGGTTCTCAGTGTGACCTCCGGTTCTCAGTGTGACCTCAGGTTCTCAGTGTGACCTCAGTGTGACCTCAGTGTGACCTCAGTGTGACCTCAGTGTGACCTCAGTGTGACCTCAGTGTGACCTCAGTGTGACCTCAGGTTCCTTGTCTTCAGCTCTGATGCTTCTTCTGGCTGTCATGGACTTCCTGTTTGTGAATCACGCCTGTCACAGCATCATCACCAGAGGAGCTTCTGTGCAGCTCGTCTTCGGGTTCGAGGTTTGACCTTTGACCTTTGTACCAGCCTGAAGCTCGTTCTCTGGAGATGTTCCTCAGACTCTGACCGTTGTGTGTGTGTGTTGACAGTACGCCATCCTCCTGACCATGGTCCTGACCACCTTCATCAAGTATGTCCTCCACACGGTCGACCTGCAGAGCGAGAACCCCTGGGACAACAAGGCCGTCTACATGCTGTACACAGAGCTCTTTACAGGTGGGACGGGGGAACTGTGGAACTGTGGACGGGGGAACTGTGGACCGACCACAGGGGACGGGGAACTGTGGACCGACCACAGGGGACGGGGGAACTGGGGACCGACCCCTGTGGTCGGGGAACTTGGGACCGACCCCTGTGGTCTGGTCGGGGGAACTGTGGACCGACCACAGGCACTGACTCGCTCTGTGGTTCCAGGGTTCATAAAGGTTCTCCTGTACATCGCGTTCATGACCATCATGATCAAAGTGCACACGTTCCCTCTGTTCGCCATCAGACCCATGTATCTGTCCATGAGGTAAAACTGACCCACTGCAAGGTCAAAGGTCAAAGGTCAAAGGTCATGACTTCATTTAATTCTGTTTCTTTTCCAATGTCAGACAGTTTAAAAAAGCAGTTACAGACGCCATCATGTCCAGGAGAGCCATTCGAAACATGAACACACTGTGAGTACTACTGCCCCCTAGGGACCCCTACTGGCCCCTAGGGACCCCTACTGCCCCCTACAGGCACCAGCAGGAGGTCACATGTGGGTGTGTCCTCAGATATCCGGATGCCACGCTCGAAGACCTTCAGGCCTCAGACAACGTGTGCATCATCTGCAGAGAAGAGATGGTGACGGGAGCCAAGAAGCTGCCCTGCAACCACATCTTCCACTCCAGGTACAAGTGAGGAGGGTCAGAGGTCAGAGGGGGGTCAAAGAAGGGTCAGAGGGGGGCGGAGCCTCAGAGGGGGCGGATGCTCAGAGGACTGACTTGTGTCTCCACAGTTGCCTGCGCTCCTGGTTCCAGAGGCAGCAGACTTGTCCTACTTGTCGTATGGACGTTCTCAGGGCGTCGAACCCTCAACCGGCTCCTGCCGCTGCCCCGGCTGCACCTGCCGCTCCTGCACCTGCTGCTGCCCCTGCTCCTGCCAACAACAATGGTGAGTCTGAGGTTTTTGCACCCCGACAAACACCCCGACCAGGGGGGGTGTTTGCACCCCCCCTGGTCGGGGACGACCTGGGCCCGACACTTGACCTTCTGTAAAGCTGTGGTGACCTTGGTGACCTCTGTCCTCTGCAGTAGCCCCTGGGATGATGCCTGCCTTTCCCCCTGGAGTCTTCCCGTTCTGGGGTCCGTTTCCCCCGGTGCCTCCTCCTGCTCCTGCTGCAGGGGCCCCTGGTGCTGAGGCTGCTCCTGGCCCTTCAGAGGCTTCACAGGCTGCAGGTACGACTCCCACACTGCCTCGCCGTGTTTCTGGGCCCTCGCCGTGTTTTTGGGCCCTCAGTGTTGTCTCTGTCTCCTCAGGTTCCAGCTCCGCCTCCTCGTCCTCGGCTCCTCCTCCTGCTCCTGGATTTCCCTTCTCTTTTCCTCCTCCTCCTTTTCCCTCTGCGCCCTGGCTCCCCCTGCCCCCCCCACCACCTTTTGGTAAGAAACTACAGACACAGTACTACCGTACTACCCTACTACAATACTACCCTACTACAATACTACCCTACTACAATACTACCCTACTACAATACTACCCTACTACAATACTACCCTACTACAATACTACCCTACTACAATACTACCGTATTACAATACTACCCTACTACAATACTACCGTATTACAATACTACCCTACTACAATACTACCCTACTACAATACTACCGTATTACAATACTACCCTACTACAATACTACCGTATTACAATACTACCCTACTACAATACTACCCTACTACAATACTACCCTACTACAATACTACCGTATTACAATACTACCCTACTACAATACTACCGTATTACAATACTACCCTACTACAATACTACCCTACTACAATACTACCGTATTACAATACTACCCTACTACAATACTACCGTATTACAATACTACCCTACTACAATACTACCCTACTACAATACTACCGTATTACAATACTACCCTACTACAATACTACAGTACTACCCTACTACCCTACTACAATACTACCCTACTACAATACTACCCTACTACAATACTACCGTATTACAATACTACCCTACTACAATACTACGTATTACAATACTACCCTACTACAATACTACCGTATTACAATACTACCCTACTACAATACTACCGTATTACAATACTACCGTATTACAATACTACCCTACTACAATACTACCCTACTACAATACTACCGTATTACAATACTACCCTACTACAATACTACCGTATTACAATACTACCCTACTACAATACTACCCTACTACAATACTACCCTACTACAATACTACCCTACTACAATACTACCCTACTACAATACTACCCTACTACAATACTACAATACTACAGTATTACCCTACTACATGTAGGGTCTCAAACTACATGTATTCAGTTTATGATTAAGGAAGATTTCTTAGCAGAAACGAGACAAGACGGGGCACCAGGGTAAAACCCAAAGAGCTAAGATACAGTCCTTAATCGCGCTCGTTAAAAAGGTCTGAAGGGTGTTTCACGATTCAGGGACTTACGCATAATCTAATCAAACAAACAATAGTCAATAACTCTTTCGTGTAGTTTATTTATCAAAAGGGCATACAAAAAGGGCACCGGAGCAGAAATGCGCACAGGTAAATCACAGGTGATGTTATATCAGATTTAACAGCAGATTTCATGCAGATAATGTTAAACCAGGGTTTTGCCTTTGATAACCAAACGTGTCTATGCTAATCTATATCAAAAAGAGGCAAAGTGAGAAGCTAAAGGAGGAGGAACAGCTGAGTTCTACCCAAATCACGCCACAAAAGAACCGCACCCTGAACTCGGCTTACGATTTTGTAGAACTCGGTTCGGCTGGTCCTTGTCCGCGGACGAGATCCGTGGCGAGGCAGCGGCGTGCCGCGATGTCCGTGACGCGGGGCGGCAGCGGTGGCGATGTCCGGTTGTTCCTTTGCGGTAGAACGCTTTAGCGGCGTGTTAGCTCCTCACGCGGCCTTTACTCAGATGAGAACGTAGCGCTGATCCACGTAAACGACGTAGATTACTTCAAAAATAGGAGAAGCGAAGTAGAAAAGAAAGTCTCTGTCCGGTTTAGCGCTTAAGCTTAGTTCCAGGTGGTTCCAGGTGTTTTCAGAGTTCAGGGGGGCGATGAGGCTGGCCTAGCCTTGTCGACCCACGTGGCGGACGCTTTGTTGAGACAAAAGAAAAGGTCAAAAAGCTCGTCCGTGGAGACAAAGGAAAAACAAAAAGAAGAAGAGGGCGTTCCTAGCTCGGAGCGTCTTTTTGTTACCTAGCGCCGCAGGGCATGCTGGGAGCGAAAGGGGCGGGCGCTACTGCGACGACTTCCTGTTTAACATTTTCCTGGCTGAGAAAATAAAACTGGAGTAACGCAAATAATGGCAAAACATTAAACCCTGTTTTAACATTTACACGTTCAACACTTTTGGCAGTTTGTGCACATTATTTCTTGAGGTAGATACATGTTACATCTTCTTTCACCTGTGATGGGCGCTCGAGTTAAAGCATTGGGAATATAAAACCTTTAACAGTGAAAAAATACGTAACACAAGGTGAAACATGCAGTGTAGGGAGTTGATTCAGACAAACATTCATGGCATAATCACATAAAACAGTTTTCATCGGGGCGTCCTCCTGTAAGACTGTGGGAGAAGGTCTGTTATCACGACAGTCACAGTGGCTCCTGCGGTGAGCGAGAGAAAACCGATGTTCAAAGAGATTTTCTGTTATCTGGCCGTGGAATGTCCATCTCCATTCCCCTACATACCCTACTACAATACTACAGGACTACAATACTACAGGACTACAATACTACAGGACTACAATACTACAGGACTACAATACTACAGGACTACAATACTACAGGACTACAATACTACAGGACTACAATACTACAGGACTACAATACTACAGGACTACAATACTACAATACTACAGGACTACAATACTACAGGACTACAATACTACAATACTACAGGACTACAATACTACGGACTACAATACTACAGGACTACAATACTACAGGACTACAATACTACAGGACTACAATACTACAGGACTGCAATACTACGGACTACAATACTACAGGACTACAATACTACAGGACTACAATACTACGGACTACAATACTACAGGACTACAATACTACAGGACTACAATACTACAGGACTGCAATACTACAGGACTACAATACTACGGACTACAATACTACGGACTACAATACTACGGACTACAATACTACGGACTACAATACTACAGGACTACAATACTACAGGACTACAATACTACAGGACTACAATACTACAGGACTACAATACTACAGGACTACAATACTACAGGACTACAATACTACAGGACTACAGGACTACAATACTACAGGACTACAATACTACAGGACTACAATACTACAGGACTACAATACTACGGACTACAATACTACGGACTACAATACTACGGACTACAATACTACGGACTACAATACTACGGACTACAATACTACGGACTACAATACTACGGACTACAATACTACGGACTACAATACTACGGACTACAATACTACGGACTACAATACTACGGACTACAATACTACGGACTACAATACTACGGACTACAATACTACGGGACTACAATACTACGGGACTACAATACTACGGGACTACAATACTACGGGACTACAATACTACGGGACTACAATACTACGGACTACAATACTACGGACTACAATACTACGGACTACAATACTACGGACTACAATACTACGGACTACAATACTACGGACTACAATACTACGGACTACAATACTACGGACTACAATACTACGGACTACAATACTACGGACTACAATACTACAGGACTACAATACTACAGGACTACAATACTACAGGACTACAATACTACAGGACTACAATACTACAGGACTACAATACTACAGGACTACAATACTACAGGACTACAATACTACAGGACTACAATACTACAGGACTACAATACTACAGGACTACAGGACTACAATACTACAGGACTACAATACTACAATACTACAGGACTACAATACTACAGGACTACAATACTACAATACTACAGGACTACAATACTACAGGACTACAATACTACAGGACTACAATACTACAGGACTACAATACTACAGGACTACAATACTACAGGACTACAATACTACAGGACTACAATACTACAGGACTACAATACTACAGGACTACAATACTACAGGACTACAATACTACAGGACTACAATACTACAGGACTACAATACTACAATACTACAGGACTACAATACTACAGGACTACAATACTACAAGGCTACAATACTACAGGGCTACAATACTACAGGGCTACAATACTACAGGGCTACAATACTACAGGGCTACAATACTACAGGACTACAATACTACAGGACTACAATACTACAAGGCTACAATACTACAGGGCTACAATACTACAGGGCTACAATACTACAGGGCTACAATACTACAGGGCTACAATACTACAGGACTACAATACTACAGGACTACAATACTACAGGACTACAATACTACAGGACTACAATACTACAGGACTACAATACTACAGGACTACAATACTACAGGACTACAATACTACAGGACTACAGGACTACAATACTACAGGACTACAATACTACAGGACTACAATACTACAGGACTACGGACTACAATACTACAGGACTACAGGACTACAATACTACAGGACTGCAATACTACATACTACAATACTACAATACTACAACGGACTACAATACTACAGGACTACAATACTACAGGACTACAATACTACAGGACTACAATACTACAGGACTACAATACTACAGGACTACAGGACTACAATACTACAGGACTACAATACTACAATACTACAGGACTACAATACTACAGGACTACAATACTACAATACTACAGGACTACAATACTACAGGACTACAATACTACAATACTACAGGACTACAATACTACAGGACTACAATACTACAGGACTACAATACTACAGGACTACAGCACTACAGGACTACAATACTACAGGACTACAATACTACAGGACTACAATACTACAGGACTACAATACTACAGGACTACAATACTACAGGACTACAATACTACAGGACTACAGGACTACAGCACTACAGGACTACAATACTACGGACTACAATACTACGGACTACAATACTACGGACTACAATACTACAGGACTACAATACTACAGGACTACAATACTACAGGACTACAATACTACAGGACTACAATACTACAGGACTACAATACTACAGGACTACAATACTACAGGACTACAGGACTACAATACTACAGGACTACAATACTACAGGACTACAATACTACAGGACTACAATACTACGGACTACAATACTACGGACTACAATACTACGGACTACAATACTACGGACTACAATACTACGGACTACAATACTACGGACTACAATACTACGGACTACAATACTACGGACTACAATACTACGGACTACAATACTACGGACTACAATACTACGGACTACAATACTACGGACTACAATACTACGGACTACAATACTACGGACTACAATACTACGGGACTACAATACTACGGGACTACAATACTACGGGACTACAATACTACGGGACTACAATACTACGGACTACAATACTACGGACTACAATACTACGGACTACAATACTACGGACTACAATACTACGGACTACAATACTACGGACTACAATACTACGGACTACAATACTACGGACTACAATACTACGGACTACAATACTACGGACTACAATACTACGGACTACAATACTACAGGACTACAATACTACAGGACTACAATACTACAGGACTACAATACTACAGGACTACAATACTACAGGACTACAATACTACAGGACTACAATACTACAGGACTACAATACTACAGGACTACAATACTACAGGACTACAATACTACAGGACTACAGGACTACAATACTACAGGACTACAATACTACAATACTACAGGACTACAATACTACAGGACTACAATACTACAATACTACAGGACTACAATACTACAGGACTACAATACTACAGGACTACAATACTACAGGACTACAATACTACAGGACTACAATACTACAGGACTACAATACTACAGGACTACAATACTACAGGACTACAATACTACAGGACTACAATACTACAGGACTACAATACTACAGGACTACAATACTACAGGACTACAATACTACAGGACTACAATACTACAATACTACAGGACTACAATACTACAGGACTACAATACTACAAGGCTACAATACTACAGGGCTACAATACTACAGGGCTACAATACTACAGGGCTACAATACTACAGGGCTACAATACTACAGGACTACAATACTACAGGACTACAATACTACAGGACTACAATACTACAGGACTACAATACTACAGGACTACAATACTACAGGACTACAATACTACAGGACTACAGGACTACAATACTACAGGACTACAATACTACAGGACTACAATACTACAGGACTACGGACTACAATACTACAGGACTACAGGACTACAATACTACAGGACTGCAATACTACATACTACAATACTACAATACTACAACGGACTACAATACTACAGGACTACAATACTACAGGACTACAATACTACAGGACTACAATACTACAGGACTACAATACTACAGGACTACAGGACTACAATACTACAGGACTACAATACTACAATACTACAGGACTACAATACTACAGGACTACAATACTACAATACTACAGGACTACAATACTACAGGACTACAATACTACAATACTACAGGACTACAATACTACAGGACTACAATACTACAGGACTACAATACTACAGGACTACAGCACTACAGGACTACAATACTACAGGACTACAATACTACAGGACTACAATACTACAGGACTACAATACTACAGGACTACAATACTACAGGACTACAATACTACAGGACTACAGGACTACAGCACTACAGGACTACAATACTACAGGACTACAATACTACAGGACTACAATACTACAGGACTACAATACTACAGGACTACAATACTACAGGACTACAATACTACAGGACTACAATACTACAGGACTACAATACTACAGGACTACAATACTACAGGACTACAATACTACAGGACTACAATACTACAGGACTACAATACTACAGGACTACAATACTACAGGACTACAATACTACAGGACTACAATACTACAGGACTACAATACTACAGGACTACAATACTACAGGACTACAATACTACAATACTACAGGACTACAATACTACAGGACTACAATACTACAGGGCTACAATACTACAGGGCTACAATACTACAGGGCTACAATACTACAGGGCTACAATACTACAGGGCTACAATACTACAGGGCTACAATACTACAGGGCTACAATACTACAGGACTACAATACTACAGGACTACAATACTACAGGACTACAATACTACAGGACTACAATACTACAGGACTACAATACTACAGGACTACAGGACTACAATACTACAGGACTACAATACTACAGGACTACAGGACTACAATACTACAGGACTACGGACTACAATACTACAGGACTACGGACTACAATACTACAGGACTACAGGGCTACAATACTACAGGACTGCAATACTACATACTACAATACTACAATACTACAACGGACTACAATACTACAGGACTACAATACTACAGGACTACAATACTACAGGACTACAATACTACAGGACTACAATACTACAGGACTACAATACTACAGGACTACAATACTACAGGACTACAATACTACAATACTACAGGACTACAATACTACAATACTACAGGACTACAATACTACAGGACTACAATACTACAATACTACAGGACTACAATACTACAGGACTACAATACTACAGGACTACAATACTACAGGACTACAGCACTACAGGACTACAATACTACAGGACTACAATACTACAGGACTACAATACTACAGGACTACAATACTACAGGACTACAGGACTACAGCACTACAGGACTACAATACTACAGGACTACAATACTACAGGACTACAATACTACAGGACTACAATACTACAGGACTACAATACTACAGGACTACAATACTACAGGACTACAGCACTACAGGACTACAGCACTACAGGACTACAGCACTACAGGACTACAATACTACAGGACTACAGGACTACAATACTACAGGACTACAATACTACAGGACTACAATACTACAGGACTACAATACTACAGGACTACAATACTACAGGACTACAATACTACAGGACTACAATACTACAGGACTACAATACTACAATACTACAGCACTACAATACTACAGTACTACAATACTACAGTACTACCGTACTATAGTACAATACCACAGTACCACAGTAGATTGGATGTCTTGAGGGCTAAAAGTACTTGGGTGCTTCATGCTCTTTAGCGCCCCCTGGAGCTCAGGGCTAATCTTCTTCTTCTTCTTCTGCAGTGTCGTCGATGCCTCCGGCCCCGCCCTCGCTCTCCTCGCTCTCAGATCAGGAGTTACAGGATTTAGAGGCCGAGGGCCGACGGGGCCTCGAGGCTCGGCTCCAGTGTCTGCAGAACATCCACACGCTGCTGGACGCCGCCATGTTGAACATCCACCACTACCTCAGCACCGTGGCAACGCTCACGTCAGTAAAACAGGGGGCGGGACCAGGGGGCGGGACCAGGGTACATGTTAGTACACCTCTAACACTCTGTTTTCTCTGCTCCTCACAGACCTCCTCGAACAGAAGGAGCCAGCGCTAATGCTACTGGAGCTAATGCTACTGGAGCTAATGCTACTGGAGCTAATGCTACTGGAGCTAATGCTACTGGAGCTAATGCTACTGGAGCTAATGCTACTGGAGCAGCTGAAGGCTCCGAGGCTGGACCAGCAGAGGGCGCTACAGCAGGTGAGTGCAGCTGCTACAAGTGAAACGAGAAATACTTTTTAATAATAATCCGAAATGTAGAAAAAGGTTCAGTTTTAGAAAAAACAAAAGACGTTTTGACTCGTCCAAGAGTCGGTGCCAAATTGCGAATTTAGACCTGGAACTCCGATATTTGTTGTATTCTGTGGTGAGCCACGCCCAGTGAAGTAGAAGAAAAAGTTCTTGTTTTTCAACATAAACTTACCCTCTTTGTTTACTCTGTCCTTTAATGGGCTGTTGGTCTCTTTTGTCCCCGACTCACTCTCTCTCTCGTCCTTGAGGACCTGATGAGCGTCTGAATGCCAGGGACATGTCTAAAACTAAATGTATTTAATATTCCATTGAGTGTCAGGATTGTGACTGTGCCTGTCTATCCCAGTGGAGCCTGCAGGTGGCGCTGCAGGTGGCGCTGCAGCCGTCTCTCAGGCTGCAGACTCCACCTCCGAGAGCGAGAGCAGAGACAGATCCGGCGACGCGGATCAGGACGAGGACGGAGAACCCAACGCCGCTGAACTGAGACGCAGACGACTCTGGAAACTGGAGACGACATCTTCACCTGCTGAGGACTGATCACGTGACCCCGCCCCGATCACATGACCCCGCCCCGATCACATGACCCCGCCCGAGACCGGGGTTCACTATTGTATAAGTCTAAAAGAAGAACTTTCAGGAGAAATCTGGATCAAACGGCTTCAGTTCTGGTTTAGTCCTGGTTTAGACCTGCTTTAGTCCTGGTTTAGTCCTGGTTTAGACCTGGTTTAGACCTGCTTCAGTCCTGGTTTAGTCCTGGTTTAGTCCTGGTTTAGTCCTGGTTTAGTCCTGGTTTAGTCCTGCTTCAGTCCTGGTTTAGTCCTGGTTTAGACCTGCTTTAGTCCTGGTTTAGTCCTGGTTTAGACCTGGTTTAGACCTGCTTCAGTCCTGGTTTAGTCCTGGTTTAGTCCTGGTTTAGTCCTGGTTTAGTCCTGGTTTAGACCTGCTTCAGTCCTGGTTTAGTCCTGGTTTAGTCCTGGTTTAGTCCTGGTTTAGTCCTGGTTTAGACCTGGTTTAGACCTGGTTTAGACCTGGTTTAGACCTGGTTTAGACCTGGTTTAGTTCGAGGGTTTTGGTCTGGTTTGTATTTATTGATCATAAATCCTTAGACTGGAGCAGTAAATGATCTGGTTCGTGTGGAAACTCTGAGTTTCAGAGTTTTTCTTGCACTTTGGTGGGAAATTTGAGTTTTTGTCTTTGAAATAATTACGACTTTTTTTTTCTTTGTTTTTCTTTTTCCGCTGTTGAAGATGTTAATGTGATTCATGTACATACTGTAAAAAGAGTTTTAATAGCATCTGTACATACGAGAATAAACTTTGGCTGGAAATGGGTGACTTTTCTCCTGGTCCTGGTTTAGACCTGGTTTAGACCTGGTTTAGACCTGGTTTAGACCTGGTTTAGTCCTGGTTTAGACCTGGTTTAGTCCTGGTTTAGACCTGGTTTAGTCCTGGTTTAGACCTGGTTTAGACCTGGTTTAGCCCTGGTTTAGACCTGGTTTAGTCCTGGTTTAGCCCTGGTTTAGACCTGGTTTAGCCCTGGTTTAGACCTGGTTTAGTCCTGGTTTAGTCCTGGTTTAGCCCTGGTTTAGACCTGGTTTAGTCCTGGTTTAGCCCTGGTTTAGACCTGGTTTAGCCCTGGTTTAGTCCTGGTTTAGACCTGGTTTAACGGGGGTTTTAATGTTCATACGGACGACCCTCCAGATCATGTTTCAAATCAAGTTTAATACCTTAAAACATGAAAATTACAAAACATTTTGAATCCACAAAATAAAGACAAAATTATAAAAACCTGTCACACATTTTAATATATTAATATTTCATCAGACGAGTTAAACTTTTGTGATTAAACTTCCCCAAAGACACATTTAAATTAGAACCAGCAAAATAAATTATACACCAACATTTCCCGTATTTCCCTTTGTCACGCGCTCAATTCAAAGTCATAGTGCGAGAATTAGAATGCTAAAGAAGCTAAGTGGCTAGAGAAGCTAAGTGGCTAAAGAAGCTAAGTGGCTAAAGAAGCTAAGTGGCTAGAGATGCTAAGTGGCTAAAGAAGCTAAGTGGCTAGAGAAGCTAAGTGGCTAGAGAAGCTAAGTGGCTAAAGAAGCTAAGTGGCTAGAGAAGCTAAGTGGCTAGAGAAGCTAAGTGGCTAAAGAAGCTAAGTGGCTAGAGAAGCTAAGTGGCTAAAGAAGCTAAGTGGCTAGAGAAGCTAAGTGGCTAAAGAAGCTAAGTGGCTAGAGAAGCTAAGTGGCTAAAGAAGCTAAGTGGCTAAAGAAGCTAAGTGGCTAGAGAAGCTAAGTGGCTAAAGAAGCTAAGTGGCTAAAGAAGCTAAGTGGCTAGAGAAGCTAAGTGGCTAAAGAAGCTAAGTGGCTAGAGAAGCTAAGTGGCTAGAGAAGCTAAGTGGCTAAAGAAGCTAAGTGGCTAGAGAAGCTAAGTGGCTGAAGAAGCTAAGTGGCTAGAGAAGCTAAGTGGCTAAAGAAGCTAAGTGGCTAGAGAAGCTAAGTGGCTAAAGAAGCTAAGTGGCTAGAGAAGCTAAGTGGCTAGAGAAGCTAAGTGGCTAAAGAAGCTAAGTGGCTAGCTTGGTGTTTAAGGTGCGGCTCGTTCAAAGCTGTTGTTCCTGAGTTTTCAGTGCAAAAGTTGGAGGTTCAAATCCTTCTTTGTGATAAAATGAGGATAAACCGACTTAAAAGTTCTTTAAAAGTGTCAAAATAAAAAGTACAAACGACCTAAAAAAACAGAAGGAAAAAAAAAGCGACTTTTGTTTGTTCGTGTTTTTCCTCGACTTAAAAACGTCAGTTTGATAAAAGAAGGTGCAGTGGGTTAAAGCCTTCGCCCACTGACGACAGGGTCCGTGGTTCAGGTCGTTTGGGAATGGCTTTCCGGGTGAATGTCGGGTGTGTGTCGGGTGAATGTCGGGTGTGTGTCGGGTGAATGTCGGGTGAGTGTCGGGTGAGTGTCGGGTGTGTGTCGGGTGAGTGTCGGGTGTGTGTCGGGTGTGTGTCGGGTGAGTGTCGGGTGTGTGTCGGGTGAGTGTCGGGTGTGTGTCGGGTGAGTGTCGGGTGTGTGTCGGGTGAGTGTCGGGTGTGTGTCGGGTGAGTGTCGGGTGTGTGTCGGGTGAGTGTCGGGTGTGTGGCGGGTGAGTGTCGGGTGTGTGGCGGGTGAATGTCGGGTGAGTGTCGGGTGTGTGTCGGGTGAGTGTCGGGTGTGTGTCGGGTGAGTGTCGGGTGTGTGTCGGGTGTGTGTCGGGTGAGTGTCGGGTGTGTGTCGGGTGTGTGGCGGGTGTGTGGCGGGTGAATGTCGGGTGTGTGTCGGGTGTGTGTCGGGTGAATGTCGGGTGTGTGGCGGGTGAGTGTCGGGTGAGTGTCGGGTGTGTGTCGGGTGAGTGTCGGGTGTGTGGCGGGTGAATGTCGGGTGTGTGTCGGGTGTGTGGCGGGTGTGTGTCGGGTGTGTGTCGGGTGTGTGTCGGGTGAGTGTCGGGTGAGTGTCGGGTGTGTGTCGGGTGTGTGTCGGGTGTGTGTCGGGTGAGTGTCGGGTGTGTGTCGGGTGTGTGTCGGGTGTGTGGCGGGTGTGTGGCGGGTGAGTGTCGGGTGTGTGTCGGGTGTGTGTCGGGTGTGTGTCGGGTGAGTGTCGGGTGTGTGTCGGGTGAGTGTCGGGTGTGTGTCGGGTGAGTGTCGGGTGTGTGTCGGGTGAGTGTCGGGTGTGTGTCGGGTGAGTGTCGGGTGTGTGGCGGGTGAATGTCGGGTGTGTGTCGGGTGAATGTCGGGTGTGTGGCGGGTGTGTGGCGGGTGAATGTCGGGTGAGTGTCGGGTGTGTGTCGGGTGAGTGTCGGGTGTGTGTCGGGTGAGTGTCGGGTGTGTGTCGGGTGAGTGTCGGGTGTGTGTCGGGTGAGTGTCGGGTGTGTGTCGGGTGTGTGTCGGGTGAGTGTCGGGTGTGTGTCGGGTGTGTGGCGGGTGTGTGGCGGGTGAGTGTCGGGTGTGTGTCGGGTGTGTGTCGGGTGAATGTCGGGTGTGTGGCGGGTGAGTGTCGGGTGAGTGTCGGGTGAGTGTCGGGTGTGTGGCGGGTGTGTGGCGGGTGAGTGTCGGGTGTGTGTCGGGTGTGTGTCGGGTGTGTGTCGGGTGAGTGTCGGGTGTGTGTCGGGTGAGTGTCGGGTGTGTGTCGGGTGAGTGTCGGGTGTGTGTCGGGTGAGTGTCGGGTGTGTGGCGGGTGTGTGTCGGGTGAGTGTCGGGTGTGTGTCGGGTGAGTGTCGGGTGTGTGTCGGGTGAGTGTCGGGTGTGTGTCGGGTGTGTGTCGGGTGTGTGTCGGGTGTGTGTCGGGTGAGTGTCGGGTGTGTGTCGGGTGAGTGTCGGGTGTGTGGCGGGTGTGTGGCGGGTGAGTGTCGGGTGTGTGTCGGGTGTGTGTCGGGTGTGTGTCGGGTGAGTGTCGGGTGTGTGTCGGGTGTGTGTCGGGTGAGTGTCGGGTGTGTGTCGGGTGTGTGTCGGGTGAGTGTCGGGTGTGTGTCGGGTGAGTGTCGGGTGAGTGTCGGGTGTGTGTCGGGTGAATGTCGGGTGTGTGGCGGGTGAGTGTCGGGTGTGTGGCGGGTGAGTGTCGGGTGTGTGGCGGGTGAGTGTCGGGTGTGTGTCGGGTGTGTGGCGGGTGAATGTCGGGTGTGTGTCGGGTGTGTGTCGGGTGTGTGGCGGGTGTGTGTCGGGTGAGTGTCGGGTGTGTGTCGGGTGTGTGTCGGGTGAGTGTCGGGTGTGTGTCGGGTGAGTGTCGGGTGTGTGTCGGGTGAGTGTCGGGTGTGTGTCGGGTGTGTGTCGGGTGAGTGTCGGGTGTGTGTCGGGTGAGTGTCGGGTGTGTGTCGGGTGAGTGTCGGGTGTGTGTCGGGTGTGTGTCGGGTGAGTGTCGGGTGTGTGTCGGGTGTGTGGCGGGTGTGTGGCGGGTGAATGTCGGGTGTGTGTCGGGTGTGTGTCGGGTGAATGTCGGGTGTGTGGCGGGTGAGTGTCGGGTGAGTGTCGGGTGTGTGTCGGGTGTGTGTCGGGTGAGTGTCGGGTGTGTGGCGGGTGAATGTCGGGTGTGTGTCGGGTGTGTGGCGGGTGTGTGTCGGGTGTGTGTCGGGTGTGTGGCGGGTGTGTGTCGGGTGAGTGTCGGGTGTGTGTCGGGTGTGTGTCGGGTGTGTGTCGGGTGTGTGTCGGGTGAGTGTCGGGTGTGTGTCGGGTGTGTGTCGGGTGTGTGTCGGGTGAGTGTCGGGTGTGTGGCGGGTGTGTGGCGGGTGAGTGTCGGGTGTGTGTCGGGTGTGTGTCGGGTGTGTGTCGGGTGAGTGTCGGGTGTGTGTCGGGTGAGTGTCGGGTGTGTGTCGGGTGAGTGTCGGGTGTGTGTCGGGTGAGTGTCGGGTGTGTGGCGGGTGAGTGTCGGGTGTGTGTCGGGTGAGTGTCGGGTGTGTGTCGGGTGAGTGTCGGGTGTGTGTCGGGTGAGTGTCGGGTGTGTGTCGGGTGTGTGTCGGGTGTGTGTCGGGTGTGTGTCGGGTGAGTGTCGGGTGTGTGTCGGGTGAGTGTCGGGTGTGTGGCGGGTGTGTGGCGGGTGAGTGTCGGGTGTGTGTCGGGTGTGTGTCGGGTGTGTGTCGGGTGAGTGTCGGGTGTGTGTCGGGTGTGTGTCGGGTGAGTGTCGGGTGTGTGTCGGGTGAGTGTCGGGTGTGTGTCGGGTGAGTGTCGGGTGAGTGTCGGGTGTGTGTCGGGTGAATGTCGGGTGTGTGGCGGGTGAGTGTCGGGTGTGTGGCGGGTGAGTGTCGGGTGTGTGGCGGGTGAGTGTCGGGTGTGTGTCGGGTGTGTGGCGGGTGAATGTCGGGTGTGTGTCGGGTGTGTGTCGGGTGTGTGGCGGGTGTGTGTCGGGTGAGTGTCGGGTGTGTGTCGGGTGTGTGGCGGGTGTGTGTCGGGTGTGTGTCGGGTGTGTGTCGGGTGAGTGTCGGGTGTGTGTCGGGTGTGTGTCGGGTGTGTGTCGGGTGAGTGTCGGGTGTGTGTCGGGTGTGTGTCGGGTGAGTGTCGGGTGTGTGGCGGGTGTGTGGCGGGTGAGTGTCGGGTGTGTGTCGGGTGTGTGTCGGGTGAGTGTCGGGTGTGTGTCGGGTGAGTGTCGGGTGTGTGTCGGGTGAGTGTCGGGTGTGTGTCGGGTGTGTGTCGGGTGTGTGTCGGGTGAATGTCGGGTGAGTGTCGGGTGTGTGGCGGGTGAGTGTCGGGTGTGTGTCGGGTGAGTGTCGGGTGTGTGTCGGGTGAGTGTCGGGTGTGTGTCGGGTGAGTGTCGGGTGTGTGTCGGGTGTGTGTCGGGTGTGTGTCGGGTGTGTGTCGGGTGAGTGTCGGGTGTGTGTCGGGTGAGTGTCGGGTGTGTGGCGGGTGTGTGGCGGGTGAGTGTCGGGTGTGTGTCGGGTGTGTGTCGGGTGTGTGTCGGGTGAGTGTCGGGTGTGTGTCGGGTGTGTGTCGGGTGAGTGTCGGGTGTGTGTCGGGTGTGTGTCGGGTGTGTGTCGGGTGAGTGTCGGGTGTGTGTCGGGTGAGTGTCGGGTGTGTGTCGGGTGAGTGTCGGGTGTGTGTCGGGTGTGTGTCGGGTGTGTGTCGGGTGTGTGTCGGGTGAGTGTCGGGTGTGTGTCGGGTGAGTGTCGGGTGTGTGTCGGGTGAGTGTCGGGTGTGTGTCGGGTGAGTGTCGGGTGTGTGGCGGGTGAGTGTCGGGTGTGTGTCGGGTGTGTGTCGGGTGAGTGTCGGGTGTGTGTCGGGTGTGTGTCGGGTGTGTGTCGGGTGAGTGTCGGGTGTGTGTCGGGTGTGTGTCGGGTGAGTGTCGGGTGTGTGTCGGGTGAGTGTCGGGTGTGTGTCGGGTGAGTGTCGGGTGTGTGTCGGGTGAGTGTCGGGTGTGTGTCGGGTGAGTGTCGGGTGTGTGTCGGGTGAGTGTCGGGTGTGTGTCGGGTGAGTGTCGGGTGTGTGGCGGGTGTGTGGCGGGTGAGTGTCGGGTGTGTGTCGGGTGTGTGTCGGGTGTGTGTCGGGTGTGTGTCGGGTGAGTGTCGGGTGTGTGTCGGGTGTGTGTCGGGTGAGTGTCGGGTGTGTGTCGGGTGTGTGTCGGTTGAGTGTCGGGTGTGTGTCGGGTGAGTGTCGGGTGTGTGTCGGGTGAGTGTCGGGTGTGTGTCGGGTGAGTGTCGGGTGTGTGTCGGGTGTGTGTCGGGTGTGTGTCGGGTGAGTGTCGGGTGAGTGTCGGGTGTGTGTCGGGTGAGTGTCGGGTGTGTGGCGGGTGAGTGTCGGGTGTGTGTCGGGTGTGTGTCGGGTGAGTGTCGGGTGTGTGTCGGGTGAGTGTCGGGTGTGTGTCGGGTGTGTGTCGGGTGAGTGTCGGGTGTGTGTCGGGTGTGTGTCGGGTGTGTGTCGGGTGAGTGTCGGGTGTGTGTCGGGTGAGTGTCGGGTGTGTGTCGGGTGAGTGTCGGGTGTGTGTCGGGTGAGTGTCGGGTGTGTGTCGGGTGAATGTCGGGTGTGTGGCGGGTGAGTGTCGGGTGTGTGTCGGGTGAGTGTCGGGTGTGTGTCGGGTGAGTGTCGGGTGAGTGTCGGGTGTGTGTCGGGTGAGTGTCGGGTGTGTGTCGGGTGAGTGTCGGGTGTGTGTCGGGTGAATGTCGGGTGAGTGTCGGGTGTGTGGCGGGTGAGTGTCGGGTGTGTGTCGGGTGTGTGTCGGGTGTGTGTCGGGTGAGTGTCGGGTGTGTGTCGGGTGAGTGTCGGGTGTGTGGCGGGTGAGTGTCGGGTGTGTGGCGGGTGTGTGGCGGGTGTGTGTCGGGTGAGTGTCGGGTGTGTGTCGGGTGAATGTCGGGTGTGTGGCGGGTGTGTGTCGGGTGTGTGTCGGGTGAATGTCGGGTGTGTGTCGGGTGAGTGTCGGGTGTGTGTCGGGTGTGTGGCGGGTGTGTGTCGGGTGAGTGTCGGGTGAATGTCGGGTGTGTGTCGGGTGAATGTCGGGTGTGTGTCGGGTGAGTGTCGGGTGTGTGTCGGGTGTGTGGCGGGTGTGTGGCGGGTGTGTGTCGGGTGTGTGTCGGGTGAGTGTCGGGTGTGTGTCGGGTGTGTGTCGGGTGTGTGGCGGGTGTGTGGCGGGTGTGTGTCGGGTGTGTGTCGGGTGAGTGTCGGGTGTGTGTCGGGTGAATGTCGGGCGTGTGGCGACAGGTTAAGCCCTTGCCCAGCGACTAGAGGGTCCGTGGTTCAGATCCTCCCGTGACAGTTTTGTGTAATGCCTCGTTGGTCCAGCAGAGGTCAGAGGTCAGGGGTCAGAGGTCAGGGGTCAGAGGTCAGGGTTTCAGCTGGAGTCATTATACAAACTTCCCGTTTCACAAAGTGAAACTAAATGTGACAAAAAACATGAAAAACTGCTACAGACTGAAGTCAAAATACTTTTCGCTTCTAAAATTGTTATTTTTCCCTTTATAGCTGAATAATCTCCCCTCAGTCTACAACAGCCTCCTGTGGCAGTCGAACCTTTGGAACCTTTTCTACAGTTCCTCAGTTCCTGGTGAAGACGTACGATGAGGAACTAGGTCTCTTTGGTCTGGTAGTACTTCAGGAGTATCTGTGGTAGTACTTCAGGAGTATCTGTGGTAGTACTTCAGGAGTATCTGTGGTAGTACTTCAGGAGTATCTGTGGTAGTACTTCAGGAGTATCTGTAGTAGTACTTCAGGAGTATCTGTGGTAGTACTTCAGGAGTATCTGTGGTAGTACTTCAGGAGTATCTGTAGTAGTACTTCAGGAGTATCTGTGGTAGTACTTCAGGAGTATCTGTGGTAGTACTTCAGGAGTATCTGTGGTAGTACTTCAGGAGTATCTGTAGTAGTACTTCAGGAGTATCTGTGGTAGTACTTCAGGAGTATCTGTAGTAGTACTTCAGGAGTATCTGTGGTAGTACTTCAGGAGTATCTGTGGTAGTACTTCAGGAGTATCTGTGGTAGTACTTCAGGAGTATCTGTAGTAGTACTTCAGGAGTATCTGTGGTAGTACTTCAGGAGTATCTGTAGTAGTACTTCAGGAGTATCTGTGGTAGTACTTCAGGAGTATCTGTAGTAGTACTTCAGGAGTATCTGTGGTAGTACTTCAGGAGTATCTGTGGTAGTACTTCAGGAGTATCTGTGGTAGTACTTCAGGAGTATCTGTAGTAGTACTTCAGGAGTATCTGTGGTAGTACTTCAGGAGTATCTGTAGTAGTACTTCAGGAGTATCTGTGGTAGTACTTCAGGAGTATCTGTGGTAGTACTTCAGGAGTATCTGTGATAGTACTTCAGGAGTATCTGTGGTAGTACTTCAGGAGTATCTGTGGTAGTACTTCATGTATTCTGAGGTAGTACTTCATGTATTCTGAGGTGTGGAGTAAAGTGAGTGGTGCTGGTTCTGATCCGGACGATGAGCGGCGAAAAGAAGAGGAGTCGTTTCTGAACCGATCCAACTGCAACAAGAGATTAAGAAGGAAAGATCCAGACCCGGTCCTGACCCGGTCCTGACCCGGTCCAGACCCGGTCCAGACCCGGTCCAGACCCGGTCCTGACCCGGTCCTGACCCGGTCCAGACCCGGTCCTGACCCGGTCCTGACCCGGTCCAGACCCGGTCCAGACCCGGTCCAGACCCGGTCCAGACCCGGTCCTGACCCGGTCCTGACCCGGTCCAGACCCGGTCCAGACCCGGTCCTGACCCGGTCCCGGGTTTAGTACCTGTTCTGTAGCGATGGTTGGGAGTCGGTTCGAGCCCACGGCACCGGGGCCTCGTCGTCGTCCCCTTGTGGATCGTCGAAGAAGTATGGGCGTGGCAGAGGGCTGGTGTCCATGACGACGGCTCTCTGAGGGACAGAGTGTGTGTGTGAGTGGGTCTGATGAGGAGCTGCAGTGCTGCTCACCTCCTGTGGGGGGCGACGGATCCTGAAGATGAGCATGAGCAGACTCATGGGCAGAAGCTCCCAGAAGAAGAGAACGGCCCCGAACACCAGGAACCCACGGTCCCCCAGCTCCCTCTGCAGGTCGGCCTGGGACACACATCATACTATTACTATTACTACTACTACTACTACTACTACTACTACTACTGCTACTGCTACTGCTGCTGCTGCTGCTGCTGCTGCTACTACTACTGCTGCTGCTGCTGCTGCTGCTGCTACTGCTACTGCTGCTGCTGCTGCTGCTACTGCTACTGCTACTGCTACTGCTACTGCTACTCCTGCTACTGCTACTGCTACTGCTACTGCTACTGCTACTGCTACTGCTACTGCTACTGCTACTGCTACTCCTGCTACTGCTACTGCTACTGCTACTGCTACTGCTACTGCTACTGCTGCTACTGCTACTGCTACTGCTACTGCTACTGCTGCTGCTGCTGCTGCTACTGCTACTGCTACTGCTACTGCTACTGCTACTGCTACTCCTGCTACTGCTACTGCTACTGCTACTGCTACTGCTACTGCTACTGCTGCTACTGCTACTGCTACTGCTACTGCTACTGCTACTCCTGCTACTACTGCTACTGCTACTGCTACTGCTACTGCTACTGCTACTGCTGCTACTGCTACTGCTACTGCTACTGCTGCTGCTGCTACTGCTACTGCTACTGCTACTGCTACTCCTGCTACTACTACTACTGCTACTGCTACTGCTACTGCTACTGCTACTGCTGCTACTGCTACTGCTACTGCTGCTGCTGCTGCTGCTGCTGCTGCTGCTACTGCTACTGCTACTGCTGCTGCTGCTGCTGCTACTACTACTGCTACTGCTACTGCTACTGCTACTGCTACTACTGCTACTGCTACTGCTACTGCTACTGCTACTGCTGCTACTACTACTACTACTACTACTACTGCTACTGCTACTGCTACTGCTACTGCTACTGCTACTGCTACTGCTACTACTGCTACTGCTACTGCTACTGCTACTGCTACTACTGCTACTACTACTACTGCTACTGCTACTGCTGCTACTACTACTGCTACTGCTACTGCTACTGCTACTACTGCTACTGCTACTGCTACTGCTACTGCTACTGCTGCTACTACTACTACTACTACTGCTACTGCTACTGCTACTGCTACTGCTACTGCTACTGCTACTGCTACTACTACTACTGCTACTGCTACTGCTACTGCTACTGCTACTGCTACTACTGCTACTACTGCTACTACTGCTACTACTACTACTACTACTACTATTAGTATTCCATTTCTTGAAACTATGTTCTGGTTCCTTCATCTATGTTCTGGTTACTTCGTGTATGTTCCTGGTTCCTGGTTCCTGGTTCCTGGTTCCTGGTACCTGGTCGGAGACGTTGTACCAGTCGAAGTCGAAGTCCTCCACTCGGCTGCTCCTCAGGGTCAGAGCGCTGAGGTTATAACAGGCTCGGCTGGTGAACAGGAGAACCACGGCGGCGCCCAGAGCGCCCGTGCGGCACACGCTGCTCCCCTGGAGAACACAGGAACACGTTTGGTTCTAGAACCTGAGGCGCCGCAGCGGGCCGGGCCGCAGTGGGCCGGGCCGCGCCGCAGTGGGCCGGGTCGGGCTGCAGTGGGCCGTACCTTGCTGAGCAGATATGGGCTGGTGCAGTGCGAGCGTCGCGTCAGCAGCATCAGCACAAACGACTGAAGAACCGCGTTCAGAATGAACAGACCGTCGTTCACCAGAACCCGGACCAGAACCAGGGACCAGGTCTGAGAACTGGAACCGTCCCGGTCCTCCAGAGTCGCACAGACCACGTTCACAGAGAGGAAGAGGAGTGAGAGGAGGACGAAGAGCCCACGTCCCAGGACACTGTGGACACAAGACACAGTGAGTTCCTCTGTTAAGAACCCACAAGAACTGAAGAACTCACTGAGCTCGCTGCACGTCCAAGTGACACATCTCACGGGCTTTCACCAGAACCTGCAACACAAACATCAGAACCAGAACCGGGTCAGAACCGGGTCAGAACCGGGTCAGAAGTCTCACCTGGGTGAAGTAGAGGTTTATGAGGCTGAATGTGAAGAACTGCAGACAGACGGGGAAACAGTAGAGCAGCCAGTACAGCGCCACCTGCAGGACATGAAGGTTCACGCTTTAGCTCCTCCTCCAGCTCTCACACGCTCCTCCTCCTCCTCTCACACGCTCCTCCTCCTCCTCTCACACGCTCCTCCTCCTCTTCTCTTACACGCTCCTCCTCCTCCTCTCACACGCTCCTCCTCCTCCTCTCACACGCTCCTCCTCCTCTTCTCTTACACGCTCCTCCTCCAGCTCTCACACGCTCCTCCTCCTCCTCTCACACGCTCCTCCTCCTCCTCTCACACGATCCTCCTCCTCTCTCACACGCTCCTCCTCCTCTCTCACACGCTCCTCCTCCTCCTCTCACACGCTCCTCCTCCTCCTCTCACACGCTCCTCCTCCTCTTCTCTTACACGCTCCTCCTCCTCTTCTCTTACACGCTCCTCCTCCTCTCTCACACGCTCCTCCTCCTCTCTCACACGCTCCTCCTCCCTCACACGCTCCTCCTCCTCCCTCACACGCTCCTCCTCCTCCTTGTACACACTCCTCCTCTCGCACGCTCCTCCTCCTCTCTCACACGCTCCTCCTCCTCTCTCACACGCTCCTCCTCCCTCACACGCTCCTCCTCCTCCTTGTACACACTCCTCCTCTCGCACGCTCCTCCTCCTCTCTAACACGCTCCTCCTCCTCTCTTACACGCTCCTCCTCCCTCACACGCTCCTCCTCCTCCTCCTTGTACACACTCCTCCTCCTCTCGCAGGCTCCTCCTCCTCTCTCACACGCTCCTCCTCCTCTCTCACACGCTCCTCCTCCCTCACACGCTCCTCTTCTCTTACACACTCCTCCTCCTCTGTCACACGCTCCTCCTCCTCTCTCAAACGCTCCTCCTCCCTCACACGCTCCTCCTCCTCCTTGTACACACTCCTCCTCTCGCACGCTCCTCCTCCTCTCTCACACGCTCCTCCTCCTCTCTCACACGCTCCTCCTCTCTCAAACGCTCCTCCTCCCTCACACGCTCCTCCTCCTCCTTGTACACACTCCTCCTCTCGCACGCTCCTCCTCCTCCTTGTACACACTCCTCCTCCTCTCTCACACGCTCCTCCTCCTCTCAAACTCCTCCTCCTATCTCACACGCTCTTCCTCCTCTCTCACACGCTCCTCCTCTCACACGCTCCTCCTCCTCCTTGTACACACTCCTCCCTCACACGCTCCTCCTCCTCCTTGTACACACTCCTCCTCCTCTCGCACGCTCCTCCTCATCTCAAACTCCTCCTCCTCTCTCACACGCTCCTCCTCCTTTCTCACACGCTCCTCCTCTCACACACTCCTCCTCGCACACGCTCCTCCTCCTCGCACACGCTCCTCCTCCTCGCAAACGCTCCTCCTCCTCTCACACACTCCTCCTCTCACACGCTCCTCCTCTCACACACTCCTCCTCTCACACACTCCTCCTCTCGCACGCTCCTCCTCCTCCTTGTACACACTCCTCCTCCTCTCTCACACGCTCCTCCTCCTCTCAAACTCCTCCTCCTCTCTCACACGCTCCTCCTCCTCTCTCACACGCTCCTCCTCTCACACGCTCCTCCTCCTCCTTGTACACACTCCTCCCTCACACGCTCCTCCTCCTCCTTGTACACACTCCTCCTCCTCTCGCACGCTCCTCCTCATCTCAAACTCCTCCTCCTCTCTCACACGCTCCTCCTCCTCTCTCACACGCTCCTCCTCTCACACACTCCTCCTTGCACACGCTCCTCCTCCTCGCACACGCTCCTCCTCCTCGCAAACGCTCCTCCTCCTCTCACACACTCCTCCTCTCACACGCTCCTCCTCCTCTCAGACGCTCCTCCTCTCACACGCTCCTCCTCTCACACACTCCTCCTCTCACACGCTCCTCCTCTCACACGCTCCCCTCCTCGCACACACTCCTCGTCCTCACTCAGACACTCCTCATCTCACACACTCCTCCTCCTTTCACACGCTCCTCCTCCTCTCACACGCTCCTCCTCTCACACGCTGCTCCTCCTCTCACACGCTCCTCCTCCTCTCACACGCTCCCCTCCTCGCACACTCCTCCTCCTCGCTCAGACACTCCTCCTCTCACACTCCTCCTCGCACACGCTCCTCCTCTCACACACTCCTCCTCTCACACGCTCCTCCTCCTCTCTCACACGCTCCTCCTCTCACACACTCCTCCTTGCACACGCTCCTCCTCCTCGCACACGCTCCTACTCCTCGCAAACGCTCCTCCTCCTCTCACACACTCCTCCTCTCACACGCTCCTCCTCCTCTCAGACGCTCCTCCTCTCACACGCTCCTCCTCTCACACACTCCTCCTCTCACACGCTCCTCCTCTCACACGCTCCCCTCCTCGCACACACTCCTCGTCCTCACTCAGACACTCCTCATCTCACACACTCCTCCTCCTTTCACACGCTCCTCCTCTCACACGCTGCTCCTCCTCTCACACGCTCCTCCTCCTCTCACACGCTCCTCCTCTCACACGCTCCCCTCCTCGCACACACTCCTCGTCCTCACTCAGACACTCCTCCTCTCACACACTCCTCCTCTCACACGCTCCTCCTCTCACACGCTGCTCCTCCTCTCACACGCTCCTCCTCCTCTCACACGCTCCCCTCCTCGCACACTCCTCCTCCTCGCTCAGACACTCCTCCTCTCACACTCCTCCTCGCACACGCTCCTCCTCTCACACACTCCTCCTCTCACACGCTCCTTCTCCTCACACGCTCCTCCTCACCAATCCTCCTCCTCACACGCTCCTCCTCCTCACACACTCCTCCTCCTCACAAACTCCTCCTCACACACTCCTCCTCCTCACACACTCCTCCTCCTCGCACACGCTCCTCCCCCTCGCTCCTCCTCCTCACATGCTCCTCCTCCTCACACACTCCTCCTCCTCACACACTCCCCCTCGTTCCTCCTCCTCACACACTCCTCCTCACAAACTCATCCCTCTCGCACACGCTCCTCCTCACACACTCCTCCTCCTCGCTCCTCCTCCTCACACACTCCTCCTCCTCACACGCTCCTCCTCACACGCTCCTCACAAACTCCTCCTCCACACACTTCTCCTCCCCCTCGCTCCTCCTCTCACACGCTCCTCCTCCTCTCACACACTCCTCCTCTCACACGCTCCTCCTCCTCTCAGACGCGTCTCCTCTCACACACTCCTCTCACACGCTCCCCTCCTCGCACACTCCTCCTCCTCGCTCAGACACTCCTCTCACACACTACTCCTCTCACAAGCTCCTCCTCTTCTCACAAGCTCCTCCTCCTCTCACACGCTCTCCTCCTCACACGCTCCTCCTCGCTCAGACACTCCTCATCTCACACACTCCTCCTCGCACACGCTCCTCCTCCTTTCACACGCTCCTCCTCCTCTCACACGCTCCTCCTCTCACATGCTCCTCCTCTCACACGCTCCTCCTCTTCTCACACGCTCCTCCTCCTCTCACACGCTCCCCTCCTCGCACACTCCTCCTCCTCGCTCAGACACTCCTCTCACACACTCCTCCTCTCCCTCGCTCCTCCTCCTCACACGCTCCTCCTCACACACTCCTCCTCCTCACACACTCCTCCTCTCACACGCTCCTCCTCCTCACACACTCCTCCTCCTCGCACACTCCTCCTCGCACATGCTCCTCCTCCTCACACGCTCCTCCTCCTCACCACACACTCTTCCTCTCACACGCTCCTCCTCCTCACACACTCCTCCTCCTCACACACTCCTCCTCCTCCTCACACACTCCTCCTCGCAAACGCTCCTCCGACATCGCTCCTCCTCCTCACATGCTCCTCCTCCTCACACACTCCTCCTCCTCACACACTCCCCCTCGTTCTTCCACCTCACACACTCCTCCTCCTCACACACTCATCCCTCTCGCACACGCTCTTCCCCCTCGCTCCTCCTCCTCACACGCTCCTCCTCATCACACACTCCTCCTCTTCGCTCCTCAGCCTCAAACGCTCCTCCTCCTGACACACTCCTCCTCCTCACATACTCCTCCTCCCCCTCGCTCCTCCTCCTCAAACGCTCCTCCTCCTCACACACTCCTCCTCACACACTCCCCCTCGCTCCTCCTCCTCACACACTCCTCCTCCTCACACACTCCTCCTCCTCACACACTCCTCCTCCCCCTCGCTCCTCCTCCTCACACGCTCCTCCTCCTCACACACTCCCCCTCGTTCCTCCTCCTCACACACTCCTCCTCCTCACACACTCATCCCTCTCGCAAACGCTCCTCCTCCTCGCTCCTCCGCCTCAAACGCTCCTCCTCCTCACACACTCCTCCTCCTCACAAACTCCTCCTCCTCGCAAACGCTCCACCCCCTCACACGCTCCTCCTCCTCACACACTCCTCCTCGCTCCTCCGCCTCAAACGCTCCTCCTCCTCACACACTCCTCCCCCTCGCTCCTCCTCCTCAAACGCTCCTCCTCCTCACACACTCCTCCGCACAAACTCCTCCTCACACACTCCCCCTCGCTCCTCCTCCTCACACGCTCCTCCTCCTCACACACTCCTCCTCCTCACACACTCCTCCTCCCTCTCGCTCTTCCTCCTCACACGCTCCTCCTCCTCACACGCTCCTCCTCCTCACACACTCCCCCTCGCTCCTCCTCCTCACACGCTCCTCCTCCTCACACACTCCTCCTCCTCACACACTCCTCCTCCCCTTCGCTCCTCCTCCTCACACACTCCCCCTCGCTCCTCCTCCTCACACGCTCCTCCTCTCACACGCTCCTCCTCCTCTCAGACGCTCCTCCTCTCACACGCTCCTCCTCTCACACGCTCTTCCTCCTCTCACACGCTCCCCTCCTCGCACACACTCCTCGTCCTCACTCAGACACTCCTCATCTCACACACTCCTCCTCCTCTCACACGCTCCTCCTCTCACACACTCCTCTCACACGCTCCCCTCCTCGCACACTCCTCCTCCTCGCTCAGACACTCCTCTCACACACTACTCCTCTCACAAGCTCCTCCTCTTCTCACAAGCTCCTCCTCCTCTCACACGCTCTCCTCCTCACACGCTCCTCCTCGCTCAGACACTCCTCATCTCACACACTCCTCCTCGCACACGCTCCTCCTCCTTTCACACGCTCCTCCTCCTCTCACACGCTCCTCCTCTCACATGCTCCTCCTCTCACACGCTCCTCCTCTTCTCACACGCTCCTCCTCCTCTCACACGCTCCTCCTCACACACTCCTCCTCCTCACACACTCCTCCTCTCACACGCTCCTCCTCCTCACACATTCCTCCTCCTCGCACACTCCTCTCCCTCGCTCCTCCTCCTCACACGCTCCTCCTCACACACTCCTCCTCCTCACACACTCCTCCTCTCACACGCTCCTCCTCCTCACACACTCCTCCTCCTCGCACACTCCTCCTCGCACATGCTCCTCCTCCTCACACGCTCCTCCTCCTCACCACACACTCTTCCTCTCACACGCTCCTCCTCCTCACACACTCCTCCTCCTCACACACTCCTCCTCCTCCTTACACACTCCTCCTCGCAAACGCTCCTCCGACATCGCTCCTCCTCCTCACATGCTCCTCCTCCTCACACACTCCTCCTCCTCACACACTCCCCCTCGTTCTTCCACCTCACACACTCCTCCTCCTCACACACTCATCCCTCTCGCACACGCTCTTCCCCCTCGCTCCTCCTCCTCACACGCTCCTCCTCATCACACACTCCTCCTCTTCGCTCCTCAGCCTCAAACGCTCCTCCTCCTGACACACTCCTCCTCCTCACATACTCCTCCTCCCCCTCGCTCCTCCTCCTCAAACGCTCCTCCTCCTCACACACTCCTCCTCACACACTCCCCCTCGCTCCTCCTCCTCACACACTCCTCCTCCTCACACACTCCTCCTCCTCACACACTCCTCCTCCTCAAACGCTCCTCCTCCTCACACACTCCTCCTCCTCACACACTCCTCCTCCTCACACGCTCCTCCTCCTCACACACTCCTCCTCGCTCCTCCGCCTCAAACGCTCCTCCTCCTCACACACTCCTCCCCCTCGCTCCTCCTCCTCAAACGCTCCTCCTCCTCACACACTCCTCCTCACAAACTCCTCCTCACACACTCCCCCTCGCTCCTCCTCCTCACACGCTCCTCCTCCTCACACACTCCTCCTCCTCACACACTCCTCCTCCCTCTCGCTCTTCCTCCTCACACGCTCCTCCTCCTCACACGCTCCTCCTCCTCACACACTCCCCCTCGCTCCTCCTCCTCACACGCTCCTCCTCCTCACACACTCCTCCTCCTCACACACTCCTCCTCCCCTTCGCTCCTCCTCCTCACACACTCCCCCTCGCTCCTCCTCCTCACACGCTCCTCCTCTCACACGCTCCTCCTCCTCTCAGACGCTCCTCCTCTCACACGCTCCTCCTCTCACACGCTCTTCCTCCTCTCACACGCTCCCCTCCTCGCACACACTCCTCGTCCTCACTCAGACACTCCTCATCTCACACACTCCTCCTCCTCTCACACGCTCCTCCTCTCACACACTCCTCCTCTCACACGCTCCTCCTCTTCTCACACGCTCCTCCTCTTCTCACACGCTCCTCCTCCTCTCACACGCTCCCCTCCTCGCACACTCCTCCTCCTCGCTCAGACACTCCTCCTCTCACACACTCCTCCTCTCACACACTCCTCCTCTCACACGCTCCTTCTCCTCTCCCTCGCTCCTCCTCCTCACACGCTCCTCCTCACACGCTCCTCCTCACACACTCCTCCTCACACATTCCTCCTCCTCACACTCCTCCTCTCACACGCTCCTCCTCCTCACACACTCCTCCTCACAAACTCCTCCTCCTCACACTCTCCTCCTCCTCACACACTCCTCCTCGCACACGCTCCTCCCCCACGCTCCTCCTCCTCCTCACACGCTCCTCCTCCTCCTCACACGCTCCTCCTCCTCTCAGATGCTCTTCCTCTCACACACTCCTCCTCTCACACGCTCCTCCTCACACGCTCCCCTCCTCGCACACTCCTCCTCCTCGCTCAGACACTCCTCTCACACACTCCTCTTCTCACACGCTCGTCCTCTTCTCACACGCTCCTCCTCACACGCTCCTCCTCCTCACACGCTCCTCCTCCTCACACGCTCCTCCTCCTCACACGCTCCTCCTCCTCACACACTCCTCCTCCTCACACACTCCTCCTCCCCACATACTCCTCCTCCCCCTCGCTTCTTCTCCTCAAACGCTCCTCCTCCTCACACACCCCCCCTCGCTCCTCCTCCTCACATGCTCCTCCTCCTCACACACTCCTCCTCCCCCTCGCTCCTCCTCCTCACACGCTCCTCCTCCTCACCACACACTCTTCCTCTCACACGCTCCTCCTCCTCACACATTCCTCCTCCTCACACACTCCTCCTCGCACATGCTCCTCCTCCTCACACGCTCCTCCTCCTCCTCACACACTCCTCCTCCTCACACACTCCTCCTCGCACACGCTCCTCCTCACACGCTCCTCCTCCTCACACGCTCCTCCTCCTCCTCACACGCTCCTCCTCCTCACACACTCCTCCTCCTCACACACTCCTCCTCCTCACACACTCATCCCTCTCGCACACGCTCTTCCCCCTCGCTCCTCCTCCTCACACGCTCCTCCTCCTCACACACTCCTCTTCGCTCCTCCGCCTCAAACGCTCCTCCTGCTGACACACTCCTCCTCCTGACACACTCCTCCTCCCCCTCGCTCCTCCTCCTCACACGCTCCTCCTCCTCCTCACACGCTCCTCCTCCTCACACACTCCTCCTCCTCACACACTCCTCCTCCTCACACACTCCTCCTCGCAAACGCGCCTCCCCATCGCTCCTCCTCCTCACATGCTCCTCCTCCTCACACACTCCCCCTCGTTCTTCCACCTCACACACTCCTCCTCCTCACACACTCATCCCTCTCGCACACGCTCTTCCCCCTCGCTCCTCCTCCTCAAACGCTCCTCCTCCTCACACACTCCTCCTCTTCGCTCCTCCGCCTCAAACGCTCCTCCTCCTGACACACTCCTCCTCCTCACACACTCCTCCTCCCCCTCGCTCCTCCTCCTCAAACGCTCCTCCTCCTCACACACTCCTCCTCACACACTCCCCCTCGCTCCTCCTCCTCACACACTCCTCCTCCTCACACACTCCTCCTCCTCACACACTCCTCCTCCCCCTCGCTCCTCCTCCTCACACGCTCCTCCTCCTCACACACTCCTCCTCCTCACACACTCCCCCTCGTTCCTCCTCCTCACACACTCCCCCTCGCTCCTCCTCCTCACACGCTCCTCCTCTCACACGCTCCTCCTCCTCTCAGACGCTCCTCCTCTCACACGCTCCTCCTCTCACACGTTCCTCCTCTTCTCACACGCTCCTCCTCCTCTCACACGCTCCCCTCCTCGCACACACTCCTCGTCCTCACTCAGACACTCCTCATCTCACACACTCCTCCTCCTCTCACACGCTCCTCCTCCTCACACGCTCCTCCTCCTCACACACTCCTCCTCTTCGCTCCTCCGCCTCAAACGCTCCTCCTCCTGACACACTCCTCCTCCTCACACACTCCTCCTCCCCCTCGCTCCTCCTCCTCAAACGCTCCTCCTCCTCACACACTCCTCCTCACACACTCCCCCTCGCTCCTCCTCCTCACACACTCCTCCTCCTCACACACTCCTCCTCCTCACACACTCCTCCTCCCCCTCGCTCCTCCTCCTCACACGCTCCTCCTCCTCACACACTCCTCCTCCTCACACACTCCCCCTCGTTCCTCCTCCTCACACACTCCTCCTCCTCACACACTCATCCCTCTCGCAAACGCTCCTCCTCCTCGCTCCTCCGCCTCAAACGCTCCTCCTCCTCACACACTCCTCCTCCTCACAAACTCCTCCTCCTCGCAAACGCTCCTCCCCCTCACACGCTCCTCCTCCTCACACACTCCTCCTCGCTCCTCCGCCTCAAACGCTCCTCCTCCTGACACACTCCTCCTCCTCACACACTCCTCCCCCTCGCTCCTCCTCCTCAAACGCTCCTCCTCCTCACACACTCCTCCTCACAAACTCCTCCTCACACACTCCCCCTCGCTCCTCCTCCTCACACGCTCCTCCTCCTCACACACTCCTCCTCCTCACACACTCCTCCTGCCTCTCGCTCTTCCTCCTCACACGCTCCTCCTCCTCACACGCTCCTCCTCCTCACACTCCCCCTCGCTCCTCCTCCTCACACGCTCCTCCTCCTCAAACACTCCTCCTCCTCACACACTCCTCCTCCCCTTCGCTCCTCCTCCTCACACACTCCCCCTCGCTCCTCCTCCTCACACGCTCCTCCTCTCACACGCTCCTCCTCCTCTCAGACGCTCCTCCTCTCACACGCTCCTCCTCTCACACGCTCCTCCTCTTCTCACACGCTCCTCCTCCTCTCACACGCTCCCCTCCTCGCACACACTCCTCGTCCTCACTCAGACACTCCTCATCTCACACACTCCTCCTCCTCTCACACGCTCCTCCTCTCACACACTCCTCCTCTCACACGCTCCTCCTCTTCTCACACGCTCCTCCTCCTCTCACACGCTCCCCTCCTCGCACACTCCTCCTCCTCGCTCAGACACTCCTCCTCTCACACACTCCTCCTCTCACACACTCCTCCTCTCACACACTCCTCCTCTCACACGCTCCTTCTCCTCTCCCTCGCTCCTCCTCCTCACACGCTCCTCCTCACACGCTCCTCCTCACACACTCCTCCTCCTCACACATTCCTCCTCCTCACACTCCTCCTCTCACACGCTCCTCCTCCTCACACACTCCTCCTCACAAACTCCTCCTCCTCACACTCTCCTCCTCCTCACACACTCCTCCTCGCACACGCTCCTCCCCAACGCTCCTCCTCCTCCTCACACGCTCCTCCTCCTCCTCACACGCTCCTCCTCCTCTCAGATGCTCTTCCTCTCACACACTCCTCCTCTCACACGCTCCTCCTCACACGCTCCCCTCCTCGCACACTCCTTTTCCTCGCTCAGACACTCCTCTCACACACTCCTCCTCTCACACGCTCCTCCTCTTCTCACACGCTCGTCCTCTTCTCACACGCTCCTCCTCACACGCTCCTCCTCCTCACACGCTCCTCCTCCTCACACGCTCCTCCTCCTCACACACTCCTCCTCCCCACATACTCCTCCTCCCCCTCGCTTCTTCTCCTCAAACGCTCCTCCTCCTCACACACCCCCCCTCGCTCCTCCTCCTCACATGCTCCTCCTCCTCACACACTCCTCCTCCCCCTCGCTCCTCCTCCCCCTCGCTCCTCCTCCTCACACGCTCCTCCTCCTCACCACACACTCTTCCTCTCACACGCTCCTCCTCCTCACACATTCCTCCTCCTCACACACTCCTCCTCGCACATGCTCCTCCTCCTCACACGCTCCTCCTCCTCCTCACACGCTCCTCCTCCTCACACACTCCTCCTCGCACACGCTCCTCCCCCTCACACGCTCCTCCTCCTCCTCACACGCTCCTCCTCCTCACACACTCCTCCTCCTCACACACTCCTCCTCCTCACACACTCCTCCTCGCAAACGCTCCTCCCCATCGCTCCTCCTTCTCACATGCTCCTCCTCCTCACACACTCCTCCTCCTCACACACTCCCCCTCGTTCTTCCACCTCACACACTCCTCCTCCTCACACACTCATCCCTCTCGCACACGCTCTTCCCCCTCGCTCCTCCTCCTCACACGCTCCTCCTCCTCACACACTCCTCCTCTTCGCTCCTCCGCCTCAAACGCTCCTCCTCCTGACACACTCCTCCTCCTCACACACTCCTCCTCCCCCTCGCTCCTCCTCCTCACACGCTCCTCCTCCTCACACGCTCCTCCTTACACACTCCTCCTCCTCACACACTCCTCCTCCTCACACACTCCTCCTCGCAAACGCTCCTCCCCATCGCTCCTCCTCCTCACATGCTCCTCCTCCTCACACACTCCCCCTCGTTCTTCCACCTCACACACTCCTCCTCACACACTCATCCCTCTCGCACACGCTCTTCCCCCTCGCTCCTCCTCCTCACACGCTCCTCCTCCTCACACACTCCTCCTCTTCGCTCCTCCGCCTCAAACGCTCCTCCTCCTGACACACTCCTCCTCCTCACACACTCCTCCTCCCCCTCGCTCCTCCTCCTCAAACGCTCCTCCTCCTCACACACTCCTCCTCACACACTCCCCCTCGCTCCTCCTCCTCACACACTCCTCCTCCTCACACACTCCTCCTCCTCACACACTCCTCCTCCCCCTCGCTCCTCCTCCTCACACGCTCCTCCTCCTCACACACTCCTCCTCCTCACACACTCCCCCTCGTTCCTCCTCCTCACACACTCCTCCTCCTCACACACTCATCCCTCTCGCAAACGCTCCTCCTCCTCGCTCCTCCGCCTCAAACGCTCCTCCTCACACACTCCTCCTCCTCACAAACTCCTCCTCCTCGCAAACGCTCCTCCCCCTCACACGCTCCTCCTCCTCACACACTCCTCCTCGCTCCTCCGCCTCAAACGCTCCTCCTCCTGACACACTCCTCCTCCTCACACACTCCTCCCCCTCGCTCCTCCTCCTCAAACGCTCCTCCTCCTCACACACTCCTCCTCACAAACTCCTCCTCACACACTCCCCCTCGCTCCTCCTCCTCACACGCTCCTCCTCCTCACACACTCCTCCTCCTCACACACTCCTCCTGCCTCTCGCTCTTCCTCCTCACACGCTCCTCCTCCTCACACGCTCCTCCTCCTCACACACTCCCCCTCGCTCCTCCTCCTCACACGCTCCTCCTCCTCAAACGCTCCTCCTCCTCACACACTCCTCCTCCCCTTCGCTCCTCCTCCTCACACACTCCCCCTCGCTCCTCCTCCTCACACGCTCCTCCTCTCACACGCTCCTCCTCCTCTCAGACGCTCCTCCTCTCACACGCTCCTCCTCTCACACGCTCCTCCTCTTCTCACACGCTCCTCCTCCTCTCACACGCTCCCCTCCTCGCACACACTCCTCGTCCTCACTCAGACACTCCTCATCTCACACACTCCTCCTCCTCTCACACGCTCCTCCTCTCACACACTCCTCCTCTCACACGCTCCTCCTCTTCTCACACGCTCCTCCTCTTCTCACACGCTCCTCCTCCTCTCACACGCTCCCCTCCTCGCACACTCCTCCTCGCTCAGACACTCCTCCTCTCACACACTCCTCCTCTCACACACTCCTCCTCTCACACGCTCCTTCTCCTCTCCCTCGCTCCTCCTCCTCACACGCTCCTCCTCACACACTCCTCCTCCTCACAAACTCCTCCTCCTCGCAAACGCTCCTCCCCCTCACACGCTCCTCCTCCTCACACACTCCTCCTCGCTCCTCCGCCTCAAACGCTCCTCCTCCTGACACACTCCTCCTCCTCAGACACTCCTCCCCCTCGCTCCTCCTCCTCAAACGCTCCTCCTCCTCACACACTCCTCCTCCTCACACACTCCTCCTCCTCACACACTCCTCCTGCCTCTCGCTCTTCCTCCTCACACGCTCCTCCTCCTCACACGCTCCTCCTCCTCACACACTCCCCCTCGCTCCTCCTCCTCACACGCTCCTCCTCCTCACACACTCCTCCTCCTCACACACTCCTCCTCCCCTTCGCTCCTCCTCCTCACACACTCCCCCTCGCTCCTCCTCCTCACACACTCCTCCTCCTCACACACTCCTCCTCGCAAACGCTCCTCCCCATCGCTCCTCCTCCTCACATGCTCCTCCTCCTCACACACTCCCCCTCGTTCTTCCACCTCACACACTCCTCCTCCTCACACACTCATCCCTCTCGCACACGCTCTTCCCCCTCGCTCCTCCTCCTCACACGCTCCTCCTCCTCACACACTCCTCCTCTTCGCTCCTCCGCCTCAAACGCTCCTCCTCCTGACACACTCCTCCTCCTCACACACTCCTCCTCCCCCTCGCTCCTCCTCCTCAAACGCTCCTCCTCCTCACACACTCCTCCTCACACACTCCCCCTCGCTCCTCCTCCTCACACACTCCTCCTCCTCACACACTCCTCCTCCTCACACACTCCTCCTCCCCCTCGCTCCTCCTCCTCACACGCTCCTCCTCCTCACACACTCCTCCTCCTCACACACTCCCCCTCGTTCCTCCTCCTCACACACTCCTCCTCCTCACACACTCATCCCTCTCGCAAACGCTCCTCCTCCTCGCTCCTCCGCCTCAAACGCTCCTCCTCCTCACACACTCCTCCTCCTCACAAACTCCTCCTCCTCGCAAACGCTCCTCCCCCTCACACGCTCCTCCTCCTCACACACTCCTCCTCGCTCCTCCGCCTCAAACGCTCCTCCTCCTGACACACTCCTCCTCCTCACACACTCCTCCCCCTCGCTCCTCCTCCTCAAACGCTCCTCCTCCTCACACACTCCTCCTCACAAACTCCTCCTCACACACTCCCCCTCGCTCCTCCTCCTCACACGCTCCTCCTCCTCACACACTCCTCCTCCTCACACACTCCTCCTGCCTCTCGCTCTTCCTCCTCACACGCTCCTCCTCCTCACACGCTCCTCCTCCTCACACACTCCCCCTCGCTCCTCCTCCTCACACGCTCCTCCTCCTCAAACGCTCCTCCTCCTCACACACTCCTCCTCCCCTTCGCTCCTCCTCCTCACACACTCCCCCTCGCTCCTCCTCCTCACACGCTCCTCCTCTCACACGCTCCTCCTCTCAGACGCTCCTCCTCTCACACGCTCCTCCTCTCACACGCTCCTCCTCTTCTCACACGCTCCTCCTCCTCTCACACGCTCCCCTCCTCGCACACACTCCTCGTCCTCACTCAGACACTCCTCATCTCACACACTCCTCCTCCTCTCACACGCTCCTCCTCTCACACACTCCTCCTCTCACACGCTCCTCCTCTTCTCACACGCTCCTCCTCTTCTCACACGCTCCTCCTCCTCTCACACGCTCCCCTCCTCGCACACTCCTCCTCGCTCAGACACTCCTCCTCTCACACACTCCTCCTCTCACACACTCCTCCTCTCACACGCTCCTTCTCCTCTCCCTCGCTCCTCCTCCTCACACGCTCCTCCTCACACACTCCTCCTCCTCACAAACTCCTCCTCCTCGCAAACGCTCCTCCCCCTCACACGCTCCTCCTCCTCACACACTCCTCCTCGCTCCTCCGCCTCAAACGCTCCTCCTCCTGACACACTCCTCCTCCTCACACACTCCTCCCCCTCGCTCCTCCTCCTCAAACGCTCCTCCTCCTCACACACTCCTCCTCCTCACACACTCCTCCTCCTCACACACTCCTCCTCCCCCTCGCTCCTCCTCCTCACACGCTCCTCCTCCTCACACACTCCTCCTCCTCACACACTCCCCCTCGTTCCTCCTCCTCACACACTCCTCCTCCTCACACACTCATCCCTCTCGCAAACGCTCCTCCTCCTCGCTCCTCCGCCTCAAACGCTCCTCCTCCTCACATACTCCTCCTCCTCACAAACTCCTCCTCCTCGCAAACGCTCCTCCCCCTCACACGCTCCTCCTCCTCACACACTCCTCCTCGCTCCTCCGCCTCAAACGCTCCTCCTCCTGACACACTCCTCCTCCTCACACACTCCTCCCCCTCGCTCCTCCTCCTCAAACGCTCCTCCTCCTCACACACTCCTCCTCACACACTCCCCCTCGCTCCTCCTCCTCACACGCTCCTCCTCCTCACACACTCCTCCTCCTCACACACTCCTCCTGCCTCTCGCTCTTCCTCCTCACACGCTCCTCCTCCTCACACGCTCCTCCTCCTCACACACTCCCCCTCGCTCCTCCTCCTCACACGCTCCTCCTCCTCACACACTCCTCCTCCTCACACACTCCTCCTCCCCTTCGCTCCTCCTCCTCACACACTCCCCCTCGCTCCTCCTCCTCACACGCTCCTCCTCTCACACGCTCCTCCTCCTCTCAGACGCTCCTCCTCTCACACGCTCCTCCTCTCACACGCTCCTCCTCTTCTCACACGCTCCTCCTCCTCTCACACGCTCCCCTCCTCGCACACACTCCTCGTCCTCACTCAGACACTCCTCATCTCACACACTCCTCCTCCTCTCACACGCTCCTCCTCTCACACACTCCTCCTCTCACACGCTCCTCCTCTTCTCACACGCTCCTCCTCTTCTCACACGCTCCTCCTCCTCTCACACGCTCCCCTCCTCGCACACTCCTCCTCGCTCAGACACTCCTCCTCTCACACACTCCTCCTCTCACACACTCCTCCTCTCACACGCTCCTTCTCCTCTCCCTCGCTCCTCCTCCTCACACGCTCCTCCTCACACACTCCTCCTCCTCACAAACTCCTCCTCCTCGCAAACGCTCCTCCCCCTCACACGCTCCTCCTCCTCACACACTCCTCCTCGCTCCTCCGCCTCAAACGCTCCTCCTCCTGACACACTCCTCCTCCTCAGACACTCCTCCCCCTCGCTCCTCCTCCTCAAACGCTCCTCCTCCTCACACACTCCTCCTCCTCACACACTCCTCCTCCTCACACACTCCTCCTGCCTCTCGCTCTTCCTCCTCACACGCTCCTCCTCCTCACACGCTCCTCCTCCTCACACACTCCCCCTCGCTCCTCCTCCTCACACGCTCCTCCTCCTCACACACTCCTCCTCCTCACACACTCCTCCTCCCCTTCGCTCCTCCTCCTCACACACTCCCCCTCGCTCCTCCTCCTCACACACTCCTCCTCCTCACACACTCCTCCTCGCAAACGCTCCTCCCCATCGCTCCTCCTCCTCACATGCTCCTCCTCCTCACACACTCCCCCTCGTTCTTCCACCTCACACACTCCTCCTCCTCACACACTCATCCCTCTCGCACACGCTCTTCCCCCTCGCTCCTCCTCCTCACACGCTCCTCCTCCTCACACACTCCTCCTCTTCGCTCCTCCGCCTCAAACGCTCCTCCTCCTGACACACTCCTCCTCCTCACACACTCCTCCTCCCCCTCGCTCCTCCTCCTCAAACGCTCCTCCTCCTCACACACTCCTCCTCACACACTCCCCCTCGCTCCTCCTCCTCACACACTCCTCCTCCTCACACACTCCTCCTCCTCACACACTCCTCCTCCCCCTCGCTCCTCCTCCTCACACGCTCCTCCTCCTCACACACTCCTCCTCCTCACACACTCCCCCTCGTTCCTCCTCCTCACACACTCCTCCTCCTCACACACTCATCCCTCTCGCAAACGCTCCTCCTCCTCGCTCCTCCGCCTCAAACGCTCCTCCTCCTCACACACTCCTCCTCCTCACAAACTCCTCCTCCTCGCAAACGCTCCTCCCCCTCACACGCTCCTCCTCCTCACACACTCCTCCTCGCTCCTCCGCCTCAAACGCTCCTCCTCCTGACACACTCCTCCTCCTCACACACTCCTCCCCCTCGCTCCTCCTCCTCAAACGCTCCTCCTCCTCACACACTCCTCCTCACAAACTCCTCCTCACACACTCCCCCTCGCTCCTCCTCCTCACACGCTCCTCCTCCTCACACACTCCTCCTCCTCACACACTCCTCCTGCCTCTCGCTCTTCCTCCTCACACGCTCCTCCTCCTCACACGCTCCTCCTCCTCACACACTCCCCCTCGCTCCTCCTCCTCACACGCTCCTCCTCCTCAAACGCTCCTCCTCCTCACACACTCCTCCTCCCCTTCGCTCCTCCTCCTCACACACTCCCCCTCGCTCCTCCTCCTCACACGCTCCTCCTCTCACACGCTCCTCCTCTCAGACGCTCCTCCTCTCACACGCTCCTCCTCTCACACGCTCCTCCTCTTCTCACACGCTCCTCCTCCTCTCACACGCTCCCCTCCTCGCACACACTCCTCGTCCTCACTCAGACACTCCTCATCTCACACACTCCTCCTCCTCTCACACGCTCCTCCTCTCACACACTCCTCCTCTCACACGCTCCTCCTCTTCTCACACGCTCCTCCTCTTCTCACACGCTCCTCCTCCTCTCACACGCTCCCCTCCTCGCACACTCCTCCTCGCTCAGACACTCCTCCTCTCACACACTCCTCCTCTCACACACTCCTCCTCTCACACGCTCCTTCTCCTCTCCCTCGCTCCTCCTCCTCACACGCTCCTCCTCACACACTCCTCCTCCTCACAAACTCCTCCTCCTCGCAAACGCTCCTCCCCCTCACACGCTCCTCCTCCTCACACACTCCTCCTCGCTCCTCCGCCTCAAACGCTCCTCCTCCTGACACACTCCTCCTCCTCACACACTCCTCCCCCTCGCTCCTCCTCCTCAAACGCTCCTCCTCCTCACACACTCCTCCTCCTCACACACTCCTCCTCCTCACACACTCCTCCTCCCCCTCGCTCCTCCTCCTCACACGCTCCTCCTCCTCACACACTCCTCCTCCTCACACACTCCCCCTCGTTCCTCCTCCTCACACACTCCTCCTCCTCACACACTCATCCCTCTCGCAAACGCTCCTCCTCCTCGCTCCTCCGCCTCAAACGCTCCTCCTCCTCACATACTCCTCCTCCTCACAAACTCCTCCTCCTCGCAAACGCTCCTCCCCCTCACACGCTCCTCCTCCTCACACACTCCTCCTCGCTCCTCCGCCTCAAACGCTCCTCCTCCTGACACACTCCTCCTCCTCACACACTCCTCCCCCTCGCTCCTCCTCCTCAAACGCTCCTCCTCCTCACACACTCCTCCTCACACACTCCCCCTCGCTCCTCCTCCTCACACGCTCCTCCTCCTCACACACTCCTCCTCCTCACACACTCCTCCTGCCTCTCGCTCTTCCTCCTCACACGCTCCTCCTCCTCACACGCTCCTCCTCCTCACACACTCCCCCTCGCTCCTCCTCCTCACACGCTCCTCCTCCTCACACACTCCTCCTCCTCACACACTCCTCCTCCCCTTCGCTCCTCCTCCTCACACACTCCCCCTCGCTCCTCCTCCTCACACGCTCCTCCTCTCACACGCTCCTCCTCCTCTCAGACGCTCCTCCTCTCACACGCTCCTCCTCTCACACGCTCCTCCTCTTCTCACACGCTCCTCCTCCTCTCACACGCTCCCCTCCTCGCACACACTCCTCGTCCTCACTCAGACACTCCTCATCTCACACACTCCTCCTCCTCTCACACGCTCCTCCTCTCACACACTCCTCCTCTCACACGCTCCTCCTCTTCTCACACGCTCCTCCTCTTCTCACACGCTCCTCCTCCTCTCACACGCTCCCCTCCTCGCACACTCCTCCTCCTCGCTCAGACACTCCTCTCACACACTCCTCCTCTCACACACTCCTCTCACACGCTCCTTCTCCTCTCCCTCGCTCCTCCTCCTCACACGCTCCTCCTCACACGCTCCTCCTCACACACTCCTCCTCCTCACACATTCCTCCTCCTCACACTCCTCCTCTCACACGCTCCTCCTTCTCACACACTCCTCCTCACAAACTCCTCCTCCTCACACTCTCCTCCTCCTCACACACTCCTCCTCGCACACGCTCCTCCCCCACGCTCCTCCTCCTCCTCACACGCTCCTCCTCCTCCTCACACGCTCCTCCTCCTCTCAGATGCTCTTCCTCTCACACACTCCTCCTCTCACACGCTCCTCCTCACACGCTCCCCTCCTCGCACACGCCTCCTCCTCGCTCAGACACTCCTCTCACACGCTCCTCCTCTTCTCACACGCTCGTCCTCTTCTCACACGCTCCTCCTCACACGCTCCTCCTCCTCACACGCTCCTCCTCCTCACACGCTCCTCCTCCTCACACACTCCTCCTCCCCACATACTCCTCCTCCCCCTCGCTTCTTCTCCTCAAACGCTCCTCCTCCTCACACACCCCCCCTCGCTCCTCCTCCTCACATGCTCCTCCTCCTCACACACTCCTCCTCCCCCTCGCTCCTCCTCCTCTTACGCTCCTCCTCCTCACCACACACTCTTCCTCTCACACGCTCCTCCTCCTCACACATTCCTCCTCCTCACACACTCCTCCTCGCACATGCTCCTCCTCCTCACACGCTCCTCCTCCTCCTCACACACTCCTCCTCGCACACGCTCCTCCTCACACGCTCCTCCTCCTCACACGCTCCTCCTCCTCCTCACACGCTCCTCCTCCTCACACACTCCTCCTCCTCACACACTCCTCCTCCTCACACACTCCTCCTCGCAAACGCTCCTCCCCATCGCTCCTCCTCCTCACATGCTCCTCCTCCTCACACACTCCTCCTCCTCACACACTCCCCCTCGTTCTTCCACCTCACACACTCCTCCTCCTCACACACTCATCCCTCTCGCACACGCTCTTCCCCCTCGCTCCTCCTCCTCACACGCTCCTCCTCCTCACACACTCCTCCTCTTCGCTCCTCCGCCTCAAACGCTCCTCCTCCTGATACACTCCTCCTCCTCCTCACACACTCCTCCTCCCCCTCGCTCCTCCTCCTCACACGCTCCTCCTCCTCCTCACACGCTCCTCCTCCTCACACACTCCTCCTCCTCACACACTCCTCCTCCTCACACACTCCTCCTCGCAAACGCTCCTCCCCATCGCTCCTCCTCCTCACATGCTCCTCCTCCTCACACACTCCTCCTCCTCACACACTCCCCCTCGTTCTTCCACCTCACACACTCCTCCTCACACACTCATCCCTCTCGCACACGCTCTTCCCCCTCGCTCCTCCTCCTCACACGCTCCTCCTCCTCACACACTCCTCCTCTTCGCTCCTCCGCCTCAAACGCTCCTCCTCCTGACACACTCCTCCTCCTCACACACTCCTCCTCACACACTCCTCCTCCCCCTCGCTCCTCCTCCTCACACGCTCCTCCTCCTCACACACTCCTCCTCCTCACACACTCCCCCTCGTTCCTCCTCCTCACACACTCCTCCTCCTCACACACTCATCCCTCTCGCAAACGCTCCTCCTCCTCGCTCCTCCGCCTCAAACGCTCCTCCTCCTCACACACTCCTCCTCCTCACAAACTCCTCCTCCTCGCAAACGCTCCTCCCCCTCACACGCTCCTCCTCCTCCTCACACACTCCTCCTCGCTCCTCCGCCTCAAACGCTCCTCCTCCTGACACACTCCTCCTCCTCACACACTCCTCCCCCTCGCTCCTCCTCCTCAAACGCTCCTCCTCCTCACACACTCCTCCTCACAAACTCCTCCTCACACACTCCCCCTCGCTCCTCCTCCTCACACGCTCCTCCTCCTCACACACTCCTCCTCCTCACACACTCCTCCTCCCTCTCGCTCTTCCTCCTCACACGCTCCTCCTCCTCACACGCTCCTCCTCCTCACACACTCCCCCTCGCTCCTCCTCCTCACACGCTCCTCCTCTCACACGCTCCTCCTCCTCTCAGACGCTCCTCCTCTCACACGCTCCTCCTCTCACACGCTCCTCCTCTTCTTACACGCTCCTCCTCCTCTCACACGCTCCCCTCCTCGCACACTCCTCCTCCTCGCTCAGACACTCCTCCTCTCACACACTCCTCCTCTCACACACTCCTCCTCTCACACGCTCCTTCTCCTCTCCCTCGCTCCTCCTCCTCACACGCTCCTCCTAACACACACTCCTCCTCCTCACACATTCCTCCTCCTCACACTCCTCCTCTCACACGCTCCTCCTCCTCACACACTCCTCCTCACAAACTCCTCCTCCTCACACTCTCCTCCTCCTCACACACTCCTCCTCGCACACGCTCCTCCCCCACGCTCCTCCTCCTCCTCACACGCTCCTCCTCCTCCTCACACGCTCCTCCTCCTCTCAGATGCTCTTCCTCTCACACACTCCTCCTCTCACACGCTCCTCCTCCTCACACGCTCCCCTCCTCGCACACTCCTCCTCCTCGCTCAGACACTCCTCTCACACACTCCTCCTCTCACACGCTCCTCCTCTTCTCACACGCTCGTCCTCTTCTCACACGCTCCTCCTCCTCACACGCTCCTCCTCCTCACACGCTCCTCCTCCTCACACACTCCTCCTCCTCACACACTCCTCCTCACACACTCCTCCTCCCCACATACTCCTCCTCCCCCTCGCTTCTTCTCCTCAAACGCTCCTCCTCCTCACACACCCCCCCTCGCTCCTCCTCCTCACACGCTCCTCCTCCTCACCACACACTCTTCCTCTCACACGCTCCTCCTCCTCACACATTCCTCCTCCTCACACACTCCTCCTCGCACATGCTCCTCCTCCTCACACGCTCCTCCTCCTCCTCACACGCTCCTCCTCCTCACACACTCCTCCTCGCACACGCTCCTCCCCCTCACACGCTCCTCCTCCTCCTCACACGCTCCTGCTCCTCACACACTCCTCCTCCTCACACACTCCTCCTCCTCACACACTCCTCCTCCTCACACACTCCTCCTCGCAAACGCTCCTCCCCATCGCTCCTCCTCCTCCTCACATGCTCCTCCTCCTCACACACTCCTCCTCACACACTCCCCCTCGTTCTTCCACCTCACACACTCCTCCTCCTCACACACTCATCCCTCTCGCACACGCTCTTCCCCCTCGCTCCTCCTCCTCTTCGCTCCTCCGCCTCAAACGCTCCTCCTCCTGACACACTCCTCCTCCTCACACACTCCTCCTCCCCCTCGCTCCTCCTCCTCACACGCTCCTCCTCCTCCTCACACGCTCCTCCTCCTCACACACTCCTCCTCCTCACACACTCCTCCTCCTCACACACTCCTCCTCGCAAACGCTCCTCCCCATCGCTCCTCCTCCTCACATGCTCCTCCTCCTCACACACTCCCCCTCGTTCTTCCACCTCACACACTCCTCCTCACACACTCATCCCTCTCGCACACGCTCTTCCCCCTCGCTCCTCCTCCTCACACGCTCCTCCTCCTCACACACTCCTCCTCTTCGCTCCTCCGCCTCAAACGCTCCTCCTCCTGACACACTCCTCCTCCTCACACACTCCTCCTCCCCCTCGCTCCTCCTCTCACACACTCCTCCTCTCACACACTCCTCCTCTCACACGCTCCTTCTCCTCTCCCTCGCTCCTCCTCCTCACACGCTCCTCCTCACACACTCCTCCTCCTCACACATTCCTCCTCCTCACACTCCTCCTCTCACACGCTCCTCCTCCTCACACACTCCTCCTCACAAACTCCTCCTCCTCACACTCTCCTCCTCCTCACACACTCCTCCTCGCACACGCTCCTCCCCCACGCTCCTCCTCCTCCTCACACGCTCCTCCTCCTCCTCACACGCTCCTCCTCCTCTCAGATGCTCTTCCTCTCACACACTCCTCCTCTCACACGCTCCTCCTCCTCACACGCTCCCCTCCTCGCACACTCCTCCTCCTCGCTCAGACACTCCTCTCACACACTCCTCCTCTCACACGCTCCTCCTCTTCTCACACGATCGTCCTCTTCTCACACGCTCCTCCTCACACGCTCCTCCTCCTCACACGCTCCTCCTCCTCACACGCTCCTCCTCCTCACACACTCCTCCTCCCCACATACTCCTCCTCCCCCTCGCTTCTTCTCCTCAAACGCTCCTCCTCCTCACACCCCCCCCTCGCTCCTCCTCCTCACATGCTCCTCCTCCTCACACACTCCTCCTCCTCACACACTCCTCCTCCCCCTCGCTCCTCCTCCTCACACGCTCCTCCTCCTCACACACTCCTCCTCCTCACACACTCCCCCTCGTTCCTCCTCCTCACACACTCCTCCTCCTCACACACTCATCCCTCTCGCAAACGCTCCTCCTCCTCGCTCCTCCGCCTCAAACGCTCCTCCTCCTCACACACTCCTCCTCCTCACACACTCATCCCTCTCGCACACGCTCTTCCCCCTCGCTCCTCCTCCTCACACGCTCCTCCTCCTCACACACTCCTCTTCGCTCCTCCGCCTCAAACGCTCCTCCTCCTGACACACTCCTCCTCCTCACACACTCCTCCTCCCCCTCGCTCCTCCTCCTCACACGCTCCTCCTCCTCCTCACACGCTCCTCCTCCTCACACACTCCTCCTCCTCACACACTCCTCCTCCTCACACACTCCTCCTCGCAAACGCGCCTCCCCATCGCTCCTCCTCCTCACATGCTCCTCCTCCTCACACACTCCCCCTCGTTCTTCCACCTCACACACTCCTCCTCCTCACACACTCATCCCTCTCGCACACGCTCTTCCCCCTCGCTCCTCCTCCTCACACGCTCCTCCTCCTCACACACTCCTCCTCTTCGCTCCTCCGCCTCAAACGCTCCTCCTCCTGACACACTCCTCCTCCTCACACACTCCTCCTCCCCCTCGCTCCTCCTCCTCACACGCTCCCCTCCTCGGACACTCCTCCTCCTCGCTCAGACACTCCTCTCACACGCTCCTCCTCTTCTCACACGCTCGTCCTCTTCTCACACGCTCCTCCTCCTCACACGCTCCTCCTCCTCACACGCTCCTCCTCCTCACACACTCCTCCTCCTCACACACTCCTCCTCCCCACATACTCCTCCTCCCCCTCGCTTCTTCTCCTCAAACGCTCCTCCTCCTCACACACCCCCCCCTCGCTCCTCCTCCTCACACGCTCCTCCTCCTCACCACACACTCTTCCTCTCACACGCTCCTCCTCCTTACACATTCCTCCTCCTCACACACTCCTCCTCGCACATGCTCCTCCTCCTCACACGCTCCTCCTCCTCCTCACACGCTCCTCCTCCTCACACACTCCTCCTCGCACACGCTCCTCCCCCTCACACGCTCCTCCTCCTCACACACTCCTCCTCCTCACACACTCCTCCTCCTCACACACTCCTCCTCGCACACGCTCCTCCCCCTCACACGCTCCTCCTCCTCACACACTCCTCCTCCTCACACACTCCTCCTCCTCACACACTCCTCCTCCTCACACACTCCTCCTCCTCACACACTCCTCCTCGCAAACGCTCCTCCCCATCGCTCCTCCTCCTCACATGCTCCTCCTCCTCACACACTCCTCCTCCTCACACACTCCCCCTCGTTCTTCCACCTCACACACTCCTCCTCCTCACACACTCATCCCTCTCGCACACGCTCTTCCCCCTCGCTCCTCCTCCTCACACACTCCTCCTCTTCGCTCCTCCGCCTCAAACGCTCCTCCTCCTGACACACTCCTCCTCCTCACACACTCCTCCTCCCCCTCGCTCCTCCTCCTCACACGCTCCTCCTCCTCCTCACACGCTCCTCCTCCTCACACACTCCTCCTCCTCACACACTCCTCCTCCTCACACACTCCTCCTCGCAAACGCTCCTCCCCATCGCTCCTCCTCCTCACATGCTCCTCCTCCTCACACACTCCCCCTCGTTCTTCCACCTCACACACTCCTCCTCACACACTCATCCCTCTCGCACACGCTCTTCCCCCTCGCTCCTCCTCCTCACACGCTCCTCCTCCTCACACTCCTCCTCTTCGCTCCTCCGCCTCAAACGCTCCTCCTCCTGACACACTCCTCCTCCTCACACACTCCTCCTCCCCCTCGCTCCTCCTCCTCAAACGCTCCTTCTCCTCACACACTCCTCCTCACACACTCCCCCTCGCTCCTCCTCCTCACACACTCCTCCTCCTCACACACTCCTCCTCCCCCTCGCTCCTCCTCCTCACACGCTCCTCCTCCTCACACACTCCTCCTCCTCACACACTCCCCCTCGTTCCTCCTCCTCACACACTCCTCCTCCTCACACACTCATCCCTCTCGCAAACGCTCCTCCTCCTCGCTCCTCCGCCTGAAACGCTCCTCCTCCTCACACACTCCTCCTCCTCACAAACTCCTCCTCCTCGCAAACGCTCCTCCCACTCACACGCTCCTCCTCCTCACACACTCCTCCTCCTCACACACTCCTCCTCACACACTCCTCCTCCCCCTCGCTCCTCCTCCTCACACGCTCCTCCTCCTCACACACTCCTCCTCCTCACACACTCCCCCTCGTTCCTCCTCCTCACACACTCCTCCTCCTCACACACTCATCCCTCTCGCAAACGCTCCTCCTCCTCGCTCCTCCGCCTCAAACGCTCCTCCTCCTCACACACTCCTCCTCCTCACAAACTCCTCCTCCTCGCAAACGCTCCTCCCCCTCACACGCTCCTCCTCCTCCTCACACACTCCTCCTCGCTCCTCCGCCTCAAACGCTCCTCCTCCTGACACACTCCTCCTCCTCACACACTCCTCCCCCTCGCTCCTCCTCCTCAAACGCTCCTCCTCCTCACACACTCCTCCTCACAAACTCCTCCTCACACACTCCCCCTCGCTCCTCCTCCTCACACGCTCCTCCTCCTCACACACTCCTCCTCCTCACACACTCCTCCTCCCTCTCGCTCTTCCTCCTCACACGCTCCTCCTCCTCACACGCTCCTCCTCCTCACACACTCCCCCTCGCTCCTCCTCCTCACACGCTCCTCCTCTCACACGCTCCTCCTCCTCTCAGACGCTCCTCCTCTCACACGCTCCTCCTCTCACACGCTCCTCCTCTTCTTACACGCTCCTCCTCCTCTCACACGCTCCCCTCCTCGCACACTCCTCCTCCTCGCTCAGACACTCCTCCTCTCACACACTCCTCCTCTCACACACTCCTCCTCTCACACGCTCCTTCTCCTCTCCCTCGCTCCTCCTCCTCACACGCTCCTCCTAACACACACTCCTCCTCCTCACACATTCCTCCTCCTCACACTCCTCCTCTCACACGCTCCTCCTCCTCACACACTCCTCCTCACAAACTCCTCCTCCTCACACTCTCCTCCTCCTCACACACTCCTCCTCGCACACGCTCCTCCCCCACGCTCCTCCTCCTCCTCACACGCTCCTCCTCCTCCTCACACGCTCCTCCTCCTCTCAGATGCTCTTCCTCTCACACACTCCTCCTCTCACACGCTCCTCCTCCTCACACGCTCCCCTCCTCGCACACTCCTCCTCCTCGCTCAGACACTCCTCTCACACACTCCTCCTCTCACACGCTCCTCCTCTTCTCACACGCTCGTCCTCTTCTCACACGCTCCTCCTCCTCACACGCTCCTCCTCCTCACACGCTCCTCCTCCTCACACACTCCTCCTCCTCACACACTCCTCCTCACACACTCCTCCTCCCCACATACTCCTCCTCCCCCTCGCTTCTTCTCCTCAAACGCTCCTCCTCCTCACACACCCCCCCTCGCTCCTCCTCCTCACACGCTCCTCCTCCTCACCACACACTCTTCCTCTCACACGCTCCTCCTCCTCACACATTCCTCCTCCTCACACACTCCTCCTCGCACATGCTCCTCCTCCTCACACGCTCCTCCTCCTCCTCACACGCTCCTCCTCCTCACACACTCCTCCTCGCACACGCTCCTCCCCCTCACACGCTCCTCCTCCTCCTCACACGCTCCTCCTCCTCACACACTCCTCCTCCTCACACACTCCTCCTCCTCACACACTCCTCCTCCTCACACACTCCTCCTCGCAAATGCTCCTCCCCATCGCTCCTCCTCCTCCTCACATGCTCCTCCTCCTCACACACTCCTCCTCACACACTCCCCCTCGTTCTTCCACCTCACACACTCCTCCTCCTCACACACTCATCCCTCTCGCACACGCTCTTCCCCCTCGCTCCTCCTCCTCTTCGCTCCTCCGCCTCAAACGCTCCTCCTCCTGACACACTCCTCCTCCTCACACACTCCTCCTCCCCCTCGCTCCTCCTCCTCACACGCTCCTCCTCCTCCTCACACGCTCCTCCTCCTCACACACTCCTCCTCCTCACACACTCCTCCTCCTCACACACTCCTCCTCGCAAACGCTCCTCCCCATCGCTCCTCCTCCTCACATGCTCCTCCTCCTCACACACTCCCCCTCGTTCTTCCACCTCACACACTCCTCCTCACACACTCATCCCTCTCGCACACGCTCTTCCCCCTCGCTCCTCCTCCTCACACGCTCCTCCTCCTCACACACTCCTCCTCTTCGCTCCTCCGCCTCAAACGCTCCTCCTCCTGACACACTCCTCCTCCTCACACACTCCTCCTCCCCCTCGCTCCTCCTCTCACACACTCCTCCTCTCACACACTCCTCCTCTCACACGCTCCTTCTCCTCTCCCTCGCTCCTCCTCCTCACACGCTCCTCCTCACACACTCCTCCTCCTCACACATTCCTCCTCCTCACACTCCTCCTCTCACACGCTCCTCCTCCTCACACACTCCTCCTCACAAACTCCTCCTCCTCACACTCTCCTCCTCCTCACACACTCCTCCTCGCACACGCTCCTCCCCCACGCTCCTCCTCCTCCTCACACGCTCCTCCTCCTCCTCACACGCTCCTCCTCCTCTCAGATGCTCTTCCTCTCACACACTCCTCCTCTCACACGCTCCTCCTCCTCACACGCTCCCCTCCTCGCACACTCCTCCTCCTCGCTCAGACACTCCTCTCACACACTCCTCCTCTCACACGCTCCTCCTCTTCTCACACGATCGTCCTCTTCTCACACGCTCCTCCTCACACGCTCCTCCTCCTCACACGCTCCTCCTCCTCACACGCTCCTCCTCCTCACACACTCCTCCTCCCCACATACTCCTCCTCCCCCTCGCTTCTTCTCCTCAAACGCTCCTCCTCCTCACACCCCCCCCTCGCTCCTCCTCCTCACATGCTCCTCCTCCTCACACACTCCTCCTCCTCACACACTCCTCCTCCCCCTCGCTCCTCCTCCTCACACGCTCCTCCTCCTCACACACTCCTCCTCCTCACACACTCCCCCTCGTTCCTCCTCCTCACACACTCCTCCTCCTCACACACTCATCCCTCTCGCAAACGCTCCTCCTCCTCGCTCCTCCGCCTCAAACGCTCCTCCTCCTCACACACTCCTCCTCCTCACACACTCATCCCTCTCGCACACGCTCTTCCCCCTCGCTCCTCCTCCTCACACGCTCCTCCTCCTCACACACTCCTCTTCGCTCCTCCGCCTCAAACGCTCCTCCTCCTGACACACTCCTCCTCCTCACACACTCCTCCTCCCCCTCGCTCCTCCTCCTCACACGCTCCTCCTCCTCCTCACACGCTCCTCCTCCTCACACACTCCTCCTCCTCACACACTCCTCCTCCTCACACACTCCTCCTCGCAAACGCGCCTCCCCATCGCTCCTCCTCCTCACATGCTCCTCCTCCTCACACACTCCCCCTCGTTCTTCCACCTCACACACTCCTCCTCCTCACACACTCATCCCTCTCGCACACGCTCTTCCCCCTCGCTCCTCCTCCTCACACGCTCCTCCTCCTCACACACTCCTCCTCTTCGCTCCTCCGCCTCAAACGCTCCTCCTCCTGACACACTCCTCCTCCTCACACACTCCTCCTCCCCCTCGCTCCTCCTCCTCACACGCTCCCCTCCTCGGACACTCCTCCTCCTCGCTCAGACACTCCTCTCACACGCTCCTCCTCTTCTCACACGCTCGTCCTCTTCTCACACGCTCCTCCTCCTCACACGCTCCTCCTCCTCACACGCTCCTCCTCCTCACACACTCCTCCTCCTCACACACTCCTCCTCCCCACATACTCCTCCTCCCCCTCGCTTCTTCTCCTCAAACGCTCCTCCTCCTCACACACCCCCCCTCGCTCCTCCTCCTCACACGCTCCTCCTCCTCACCACACACTCTTCCTCTCACACGCTCCTCCTCCTTACACATTCCTCCTCCTCACACACTCCTCCTCGCACATGCTCCTCCTCCTCACACGCTCCTCCTCCTCCTCACACGCTCCTCCTCCTCACACACTCCTCCTCGCACACGCTCCTCCCCCTCACACGCTCCTCCTCCTCACACACTCCTCCTCCTCACACACTCCTCCTCCTCACACACTCCTCCTCGCACACGCTCCTCCCCCTCACACGCTCCTCCTCCTCACACACTCCTCCTCCTCACACACTCCTCCTCCTCACACACTCCTCCTCCTCACACACTCCTCCTCCTCACACACTCCTCCTCGCAAACGCTCCTCCCCATCGCTCCTCCTCCTCACATGCTCCTCCTCCTCACACACTCCTCCTCCTCACACACTCCCCCTCGTTCTTCCACCTCACACACTCCTCCTCCTCACACACTCATCCCTCTCGCACACGCTCTTCCCCCTCGCTCCTCCTCCTCACACACTCCTCCTCTTCGCTCCTCCGCCTCAAACGCTCCTCCTCCTGACACACTCCTCCTCCTCACACACTCCTCCTCCCCCTCGCTCCTCCTCCTCACACGCTCCTCCTCCTCCTCACACGCTCCTCCTCCTCACACACTCCTCCTCCTCACACACTCCTCCTCCTCACACACTCCTCCTCGCAAACGCTCCTCCCCATCGCTCCTCCTCCTCACATGCTCCTCCTCCTCACACACTCCCCCTCGTTCTTCCACCTCACACACTCCTCCTCACACACTCATCCCTCTCGCACACGCTCTTCCCCCTCGCTCCTCCTCCTCACACATTCCTCCTCCTCACACTCCTCCTCTCACACGCTCCTCCTCCTCACACACTCCTCCTCACAAACTCCTCCTCCTCACACTCTCCTCCTCCTCACACACTCCTCCTCGCACACGCTCCTCCCCCACGCTCCTCCTCCTCCTCACACGCTCCTCCTCCTCCTCACACGCTCCTCCTCCTCTCAGATGCTCTTCCTCTCACACACTCCTCCTCTCACACGCTCCTCCTCCTCACACGCTCCCCTCCTCGCACACTCCTCCTCCTCGCTCAGACACTCCTCTCACACACTCCTCCTCTCACACGCTCCTCCTCTTCTCACACGATCGTCCTCTTCTCACACGCTCCTCCTCACACGCTCCTCCTCCTCACACGCTCCTCCTCCTCACACGCTCCTCCTCCTCACACACTCCTCCTCCCCACATACTCCTCCTCCCCCTCGCTTCTTCTCCTCAAACGCTCCTCCTCCTCACACCCCCCCCTCGCTCCTCCTCCTCACATGCTCCTCCTCCTCACACACTCCTCCTCCTCACACACTCCTCCTCCCCCTCGCTCCTCCTCCTCACACGCTCCTCCTCCTCACACACTCCTCCTCCTCACACACTCCCCCTCGTTCCTCCTCCTCACACACTCCTCCTCCTCACACACTCATCCCTCTCGCAAACGCTCCTCCTCCTCGCTCCTCCGCCTCAAACGCTCCTCCTCCTCACACACTCCTCCTCCTCACACACTCATCCCTCTCGCACACGCTCTTCCCCCTCGCTCCTCCTCCTCACACGCTCCTCCTCCTCACACACTCCTCTTCGCTCCTCCGCCTCAAACGCTCCTCCTCCTGACACACTCCTCCTCCTCACACACTCCTCCTCCCCCTCGCTCCTCCTCCTCACACGCTCCTCCTCCTCCTCACACGCTCCTCCTCCTCACACACTCCTCCTCCTCACACACTCCTCCTCCTCACACACTCCTCCTCGCAAACGCGCCTCCCCATCGCTCCTCCTCCTCACATGCTCCTCCTCCTCACACACTCCCCCTCGTTCTTCCACCTCACACACTCCTCCTCCTCACACACTCATCCCTCTCGCACACGCTCTTCCCCCTCGCTCCTCCTCCTCACACGCTCCTCCTCCTCACACACTCCTCCTCTTCGCTCCTCCGCCTCAAACGCTCCTCCTCCTGACACACTCCTCCTCCTCACACACTCCTCCTCCCCCTCGCTCCTCCTCCTCACACGCTCCCCTCCTCGGACACTCCTCCTCCTCGCTCAGACACTCCTCTCACACGCTCCTCCTCTTCTCACACGCTCGTCCTCTTCTCACACGCTCCTCCTCCTCACACGCTCCTCCTCCTCACACGCTCCTCCTCCTCACACACTCCTCCTCCTCACACACTCCTCCTCCCCACATACTCCTCCTCCCCCTCGCTTCTTCTCCTCAAACGCTCCTCCTCCTCACACACCCCCCCTCGCTCCTCCTCCTCACACGCTCCTCCTCCTCACCACACACTCTTCCTCTCACACGCTCCTCCTCCTTACACATTCCTCCTCCTCACACACTCCTCCTCGCACATGCTCCTCCTCCTCACACGCTCCTCCTCCTCCTCACACGCTCCTCCTCCTCACACACTCCTCCTCGCACACGCTCCTCCCCCTCACACGCTCCTCCTCCTCACACACTCCTCCTCCTCACACACTCCTCCTCCTCACACACTCCTCCTCGCACACGCTCCTCCCCCTCACACGCTCCTCCTCCTCACACACTCCTCCTCCTCACACACTCCTCCTCCTCACACACTCCTCCTCCTCACACACTCCTCCTCCTCACACACTCCTCCTCGCAAACGCTCCTCCCCATCGCTCCTCCTCCTCACATGCTCCTCCTCCTCACACACTCCTCCTCCTCACACACTCCCCCTCGTTCTTCCACCTCACACACTCCTCCTCCTCACACACTCATCCCTCTCGCACACGCTCTTCCCCCTCGCTCCTCCTCCTCACACACTCCTCCTCTTCGCTCCTCCGCCTCAAACGCTCCTCCTCCTGACACACTCCTCCTCCTCACACACTCCTCCTCCCCCTCGCTCCTCCTCCTCACACGCTCCTCCTCCTCCTCACACGCTCCTCCTCCTCACACACTCCTCCTCCTCACACACTCCTCCTCCTCACACACTCCTCCTCGCAAACGCTCCTCCCCATCGCTCCTCCTCCTCACATGCTCCTCCTCCTCACACACTCCCCCTCGTTCTTCCACCTCACACACTCCTCCTCACACACTCATCCCTCTCGCACACGCTCTTCCCCCTCGCTCCTCCTCCTCACACGCTCCTCCTCCTCACACTCCTCCTCTTCGCTCCTCCGCCTCAAACGCTCCTCCTCCTGACACACTCCTCCTCCTCACACACTCCTCCTCCCCCTCGCTCCTCCTCCTCAAACGCTCCTTCTCCTCACACACTCCTCCTCACACACTCCCCCTCGCTCCTCCTCCTCACACACTCCTCCTCCTCACACACTCCTCCTCGCACACGCTCCTCCCCCTCACACGCTCCTCCTCCTCACACACTCCTCCTCCTCACACACTCCTCCTCCTCACACACTCCTCCTCGCACACGCTCCTCCCCCTCACACGCTCCTCCTCCTCACACACTCCTCCTCCTCACACACTCCTCCTCCTCACACACTCCTCCTCCTCACACACTCCTCCTCCTCACACACTCCTCCTCGCAAACGCTCCTCCCCATCGCTCCTCCTCCTCACATGCTCCTCCTCCTCACACACTCCTCCTCCTCACACACTCCCCCTCGTTCTTCCACCTCACACACTCCTCCTCCTCACACACTCATCCCTCTCGCACACGCTCTTCCCCCTCGCTCCTCCTCCTCACACACTCCTCCTCTTCGCTCCTCCGCCTCAAACGCTCCTCCTCCTGACACACTCCTCCTCCTCACACACTCCTCCTCCCCCTCGCTCCTCCTCCTCACACGCTCCTCCTCCTCCTCACACGCTCCTCCTCCTCACACACTCCTCCTCCTCACACACTCCTCCTCCTCACACACTCCTCCTCGCAAACGCTCCTCCCCATCGCTCCTCCTCCTCACATGCTCCTCCTCCTCACACACTCCCCCTCGTTCTTCCACCTCACACACTCCTCCTCACACACTCATCCCTCTCGCACACGCTCTTCCCCCTCGCTCCTCCTCCTCACACGCTCCTCCTCCTCACACTCCTCCTCTTCGCTCCTCCGCCTCAAACGCTCCTCCTCCTGACACACTCCTCCTCCTCACACACTCCTCCTCCCCCTCGCTCCTCCTCCTCAAACGCTCCTTCTCCTCACACACTCCTCCTCACACACTCCCCCTCGCTCCTCCTCCTCACACACTCCTCCTCCTCACACACTCCTCCTCCCCCTCGCTCCTCCTCCTCACACGCTCCTCCTCCTCACACACTCCTCCTCCTCACACACTCCCCCTCGTTCCTCCTCCTCACACACTCCTCCTCCTCACACACTCATCCCTCTCGCAAACGCTCCTCCTCCTCGCTCCTCCGCCTGAAACGCTCCTCCTCCTCACACACTCCTCCTCCTCACAAACTCCTCCTCCTCGCAAACGCTCCTCCCCCTCACACGCTCCTCCTCCTCACACACTCCTCCTCGCTCCTCCGCCTCAAACGCTCCTCCTCCTGACACACTCCTCCTCCTCACACACTCCTCCCCCTCGCTCCTCCTCCTCAAACGCTCCTCCTCCTCACACACTCCTCCTCACAAACTCCTCCTCACACACTCCCCCTCGCTCCTCCTCCTCACACGCTCCTCCTCCTCACACACTCCTCCTCCTCACACACTCCTCCTGCCTCTCTCTCTTCCTCCTCACACGCTCCTCCTCCTCACACGCTCCTCCTCCTCACACACTCCCCCTCGCTCCTCCTCCTCACACGCTCCTCCTCCTCACACACTCCTCCTCCTCACACACTCCTCCTCCCCTTCGCTCCTCCTCCTCACACACTCCCCCTCGCTCCTCCTCCTCACACGCTCCTCCTCTCACACGCTCCTCCTCCTCTCAGACGCTCCTCCTCTCACACGCTCCTCCTCTCACACGCTCCTCCTCTTCTCACACGCTCCTCCTCCTCTCACACGCTCCCCTCCTCGCACACACTCCTCGTCCTCACTCAGACACTCCTCATCTCACACACCCCTCCTCCTCTCACACGCTCCTCCTCTCACACACTCCTCCTCTCACACGCTCCTCCTCTTCTCACACGCTCCTCCTCTTCTCACACGCTCCTCCTCCTCTCACACGCTCCCCTCCTCGCACACTCCTCCTCCTCGCTCAGACACTCCTCCTCTCACACACTCCTCCTCTCACACGCTCCTTCTCCTCTCCCTCGCTCCTCCTCCTCACACGCTCCTCCTCACACGCTCCTCCTCACACACTCCTCCTCCTCACACATTCCTCCTCCTCACACTCCTCCTCTCACACGCTCCTCCTCCTCACACACTCCTCCTCACAAACTCCTCCTCCTCACACTCTCCTCCTCCTCACACACTCCTCCTCGCATACGCTCCTCCCCCACGCTCCTCCTCCTCCTCACACGCTCCTCCTCCTCCTCACACGCTCCTCCTCCTCTCAGATGCTCTTCCTCTCACACACTCCTCCTCTCACACGCTCCTCCTCACACGCTCCCCTCCTCGCACACTCCTCCTCCTCGCTCAGACACTCCTCTCACACGCTCCTCCTCTTCTCACACGCTCGTCCTCTTCTCACACGCTCCTCCTCACACGCTCCTCCTCCTCACACGCTCCTCCTCCTCACACGCGCCTCCTCCTCACACACTCCTCCTCTTCGCTCCTCCGCCTCAAACGCTCCTCCTCCTGACACACTCCTCCTCCTCACACACTCCTCCTCCCCCTCGCTCCTCCTCCTCACACGCTCCTCCTCCTCCTCACACGCTCCTCCTCCTCACACACTCCTCCTCCTCACACACTCCTCCTCCTCACACACTCCTCCTCACATGCTCCTCCTCCTCACACACTCCCCCTCGTTCTTCCACCTCACACACTCCTCCTCACACACTCATCCCTCTCGCACACGCTCTTCCCCCTCGCTCCTCCTCCTCACACGCTCCTCCTCCTCACACACTCCTCCTCTTCGCTCCTCCGCCTCAAACGCTCCTCCTCCTGACACACTCCTCCTCCTCACACACTCCTCCTCCCCCTCGCTCCTCCTCCTCAAACGCTCCTCCTCCTCACACACTCCTCCTCACACACTCCCCCTCGCTCCTCCTCCTCACACACTCCTCCTCCTCACACACTCCTCCTCCTCACACACTCCTCCTCCCCCTCGCTCCTCCTCCCCCTCGCTCCTCCTCCTCACACGCTCCTCCTCCTCACACACTCCTCCTCCTCACACACTCCCCCTCGTTCCTCCTCCTCACACACTCCTCCTCCTCACACACTCCTCCTCCTCACACACTCATCCCTCTCGCAAACGCTCCTCCTCCTCGCTCCTCCGCCTCAAACGCTCCTCCTCCTCACACACTCCTCCTCCTCGCAAACGCTCCTCCTCCTCACACACTCCTCCTCCTCACACACTCCCCCTCGTTCCTCCTCCTCACACACTCCTCCTCCTCACACACTCCTCCTCCTGACACACTCCTCCTCCTCACACACTCCTCCCCCTCGCTCCTCCTCCTCAAACGCTCCTCCTCCTCACACACTCCTCCTCACAAACTCCTCCTCACACACTCCCCCTCGCTCCTCCTCCTCACACGCTCCTCCTCCTCACACACTCCTCCTCCTCACACACTCCTCCTGCCTCTCGCTCTTCCTCCTCACACGCTCCTCCTCCTCACACGCTCCTCCTCCTCACACACTCCCCCTCGCTCCTCCTCCTCACACACTCCTCCTCACAAACTCCTCCTCACACACTCCCCCTCGCTCCTCCTCCTCACACGCTCCTCCTCCTCACACACTCCTCCTCCTCACACACTCCTCCTGCCTCTCGCTCTTCCTCCTCACACGCTCCTCCTCCTCACACGCTCCTCCTCCTCACACACTTCCCCTCGCTCCTCCTCCTCACACGCTCCTCCTCCTCACACACTCCTCCTCCTCACACACTCCTCCTCCCCTTCGCTCCTCCTCCTCACACACTCCCCCTCGCTCCTCCTCCTCACACGCTCCTCCTCGCTCCTCCTCCTCACACGCTCCTCCTCTCACACGCTCCTCCTCCTCTCAGACGCTCCTCCTCTCACACGCTCCTCCTCTCACACGCTCCTCCTCTTCTCACACGCTCCTCCTCCTCTCACACGCTCCCCTCCTCGCACACACTCCTCGTCCTCACTCAGACACTCCTCATCTCACACACTCCTCCTCCTCTCACACGCTCCTCCTCTCACACACTCCTCCTCTCACACGCTCCTCCTCTTCTCACACGCTCCTCCTCCTCTCACACGCTCCCCTCCTCGCACACTCCTCCTCCTCGCTCAGAGACTCCTCCTCTCACACACTCCTCTCACACACTCCTCCTCTCACACGCTCCTTCTCCTCTCCCTCGCTCCTCCTCCTCACACGCTCCTCCTCACACACTCCTCCTCCTCACACATTCCTCCTCCTCACACTCCTCCTCTCACACGCTCCTCCTCCTCACACACTCCTCCTCACAAACTCCTCCTCCTCACACTCTCCTCCTCCTCACACACTCATCCTCGCACACGCTCCTCCCCCACGCTCCTCCTCCTCCTCACACGCTCCTCCTCCTCCTCACACGCTCCTCCTCCTCTCAGATGCTCTTCCTCTCACACACTCCTCCTCTCACACGCTCCTCCTCCTCACACGCTCCCCTCCTCGCACACTCCTCCTCCTCGCTCAGACACTCCTCTCACACACTCCTCCTCTCACACGCTCCTCCTCTTCTCACACGATCGTCCTCTTCTCACACGCTCCTCCTCACACGCTCCTCCTCCTCACACGCTCCTCCTCCTCACACGCTCCTCCTCCTCACACACTCCTCCTCCCCACATACTCCTCCTCCCCCTCGCTTCTTCTCCTCAAACGCTCCTCCTCCTCACACCCCCCCCTCGCTCCTCCTCCTCACATGCTCCTCCTCCTCACACACTCCTCCTCCCCCTCGCTCCTCCTCCCCCTCGCTCCTCCTCCTCCTCAAACGCTCCTCCTCCTCACACACTCCTCCTCCTCACACACTCCCCCTCGCTCCTCCTCCTCACACGCTCCTCCTCCTCACACACTCCTCCTCCTCACACCCCCCCTCGCACCTCCTCCTCACACACTCCCCCTCGCTCCTCCTCCTCACACGCTCCTCCTCCTCACACACTCCTCCTCCTCAAACACTCCCCCTCGCTCCTCCTCCTCACACGCTCCTCCTCCTCACACACTCCTCCTCACACACTCCTCCTCCTCACACACTCCTCCTCCCCTTCGCTCCTCCTCCTCACACGCTCCTCCTCCTCACACGCTCCTCCTCCTCACACACTCCTCCTCCTCACACACCCCCCCTCGCTCCTCCTCCTCACACGCTCCTCCTCCTCACACACTCCTCCTTCTCACACACTCCTCCTCACACACTCCTCCTCCCCCTCGCTCCTCCTCCTCACACGCTCCTCCTCCTCACACACTCCTCCTTCTCACACACTCCTCCTCACACACTCCTCCTCCCCTTCGCTCCTCCTCCTCACACGCTCCCCTCCTCGGACACTCCTCCTCCTCGCTCAGACACTCCTCTCACACGCTCCTCCTCTTCTCACACGCTCGTCCTCTTCTCACACGCTCCTCCTCACACGCTCCTCCTCCTCACACGCTCCTCCTCCTCACACGTGCCTCCTCCTCACACTCCTCCTCCCCACATACTCCTCCTCCCCCTCGCTTCTTCTCCTCAAACGCTCCTCCTCCTCACACACCCCCCCTCGCTCCTCCTCCTCACATGCTCCTCCTCCTCACACACTCCTCCTCCCCCTCGCTCCTCCTCCCCCTCGCTCCTCCTCCTCACACGCTCCTCCTCCTCACCACACACTCTTCCTCTCACACGCTCCTCCTCCTCACACATTCCTCCTCCTCACACACTCCTCGCACATGCTCCTCCTCCTCACACGCTCCTCCTCCTCCTCACACACTCCTCCTCACACGCTCCTCCTCCTCCTCACACGCTCCTCCTCCTCACACACTCCTCCTCACACACTCCTCCTCCTCACACACTCCTCCTCCTCATACACTCCTCCTCGCAAACGCTCCTCCCCATCGCTCCTCCTCCTCACATGCTCCTCCTCCTCACACACTCCTCCTCCTCACACACTCCCCCTCGTTCTTCCACCTCACACACTCCTCCTCCTCACACACTCATCCCTCTCGCACACGCTCTTCCCCCTCGCTCCTCCTCCTCACACGCTCCTCCTCCTCACACACTCCTCCTCCTCACACACTCCTCCTCTTCGCTCCTCCGCCTCAAACGCTCCTCCTCCTGACACACTCCTCCTCCTCACACACTCCTCCTCCCCCTCGCTCCTCCTCCTCACACGCTCCTCCTCCTCCTCACACGCTCCTCCTCCTCACACACTCCTCCTCACACACTCCTCCTCCTCACACACTCCTCCTCGAAAACGCTCCTCCCCATCGCTCCTCCTCCTCACATGCTCCTCCTCCTCACACACTCCTCCTCCTCACACACTCCCCCTCGTTCTTCCACCTCACACACTCCTCCTCACACACTCATCCCTCTCGCACACGCTCTTCCCCCTCGCTCCTCCTCCTCACACGCTCCTCCTCCTCACACACTCCTCCTTCTCACACACTCCTCCTCACACACTCCTCCTCCCCTTCGCTCCTCCTCCTCACACGCTCCTCCTCCTCACACACTCCTCCTCCTCACACCACCCTTCTCGCTCCTCCTCCTCACACACTGCCCCTCGCTCCTCCTCCTCACACGCTCCTCCTCCTCACACGCTCCTCCTCCTCACACACTCCTCCTCACACACTCCCCCTCGCTCCTCCTCCTCACACGCTCCTCCTCCTCACACACTCCTCCTCCTCACACACTCCTCCTTCTCACACACTCCTCCTCCTCACACGCTCCTCCTCACACACTCCTCCTCCTCACACACTCCCCCTCGCTCCTCCTCCTCACACACTCCTCCTCACACACTCCTCCTCCTCACACACTCCTCCTCCCCCTCGCTCCTCCTCCTCACACGCTCCTCCTCCTCACACACTCTTCCTCCTCACACACCCCCCCTCGCTCCTCCTCCTCACACACTCCCCCTCGCTCCTCCTCCTCACACGCTCCTCCTCCTCACACGCTCCTCCTCCTCACACACTCCTCCTCCTCACACACCCCCCCTCGCTCCTCCTCCTCACACACTCCCCCTCGCTCCTCCTCCTCACACGCTCCTCCTCCTCACACACTCCTCCTTCTCACACACTCCTCCTCACACACTACTCCTCCTCACACACTCCTCCTCCCCCTCGCTCCTCCTCCTCACACGCTCCTCCTCCTCACACACTCCTCCTCCTCACACACCCCCCCTCGCTCCTCCTCCTCACACACTCCCCCTCGCTCCTCCTCCTCACACGCTCCTCCTCCTCACACACTCCTCCTCCTCACACACTCCTCCTCCTCACACACTCCTCCTCCTCACACACCCCCCCTCGCTCCTCCTCCTCACACACTCCCCCTCGCTCCTCCTCCTCACACGCTCCTCCTCCTCACACACTCCTCCTTCTCACACACTCCTCCTCACACACTCCTCCTCCCCTTCGCTCCTCCTCCTCACACGCTCCTCCTCCTCACACGCTCCTCCTCCTCCTCACACGCTCCTCCTCCTCACACACTCCTCCTCCTCACACACTCCTCCTCCTCACACACTCCTCCTCGCAAACGCTCCTCCCCATCGCTCCTCCTCCTCACATGCTCCTCCTCCTCACACACTCCTCCTCCTCACACACTCCCCCTCGCTCCTCCTCCTCACACACTCCTCCTCACACACTCCTCCTCCTCACACACTCCTCCTCCCCCTCGTTCCTCCTCCTCACACGCTCCTCCTCCTCACACACTCCTCCTCCTCACACACCCCCCCTCGCTCCTCCTCCTCACACACTCCCCCTCGCTCCTCCTCCTCACACGCTCCTCCTCACACACTCCCCCTCGCTCCTCCTCCTCACACGCTCCTCCTCCTCACACACTCCTCCTCCTCACACACTCCTCCTCCTCACACACTCCTCCTCCCCTTCGCTCCTCCTCCTCACACGCTCCTCCTCCTCACACACTCCTCCTCCTCACACACCCCCCTCGCTCCTCCTCCTCACACACTCCCCCTCGCTCCTCCTCCTCACACGCTCTTCCTCCTCACACACTCCCCCTCGCTCCTCCTCCTCACACGGTCCTCCTCCTCACACACTCCTCCTCCTCACACACTCCTCCTCCCCTTCGCTCCTCCTCCTCACACGCTCCTCCTCCTCACACACTCCTCCTCCTCACACACCCCCCCTCGCTCCTCCTCCTGACACACTCCTCCTCCTCACACACTCCTCCTCCTCACACACTCCCCCTCGCTCCTCCTCCTCACACGCTCCTCCTCCTCACACACTCCTCCTCCTCACACACTCCTCCTCCTCACACACTCCTCCCCCACGCTCCTCCTCCTCCTCACACGCTCCTCCTCCTCCTCACACGCTCCTCCTCCTCTCAGATGCTCTTCCTCTCACACACTCCTCCTCTCACACGCTCCTCCTCCTCACACGCTCCCCTCCTCGCACACTCCTCCTCCTCGCTCAGACACTCCTCTCACACACTCCTCCTCTCCCTCGCTCCTCCTCCTCACATGCTCCTCCTCACACACTCCTCCTCCTCACACACTCCTCCTCCTCGCACACTCCTCCTCCTCGCACACTCCTCCTCGCACATGCTCCTCCTCCTCACACGCTCCTCCTCCTCACCACACACTCCTCCTCTCACACGCTCCTCCTCCTCACACATTCCTCCTCCTCACACACTCCTCCTCGCACATGCTCCTCCTCCTCACACGCTCCTCCTCCTCCTCACACGCTCCTCCTCCTCACACACTCCCCCTCGCTCCTCCTCCTCACACGCTCCTCCTCCTCACACACTCCTCCTCCTCACACACTCCTCCTCACACACTCCTCCTCCTCACACACTCCTCCTCGAAAACGCTCCTCCCCATCGCTCCTCCTCCTCACATGCTCCTCCTCCTCACACACTCCTCCTCCTCACACACTCCCCCTCGTTCTTCCACCTCACACACTCCTCCTCACACACTCATCCCTCTCGCACACGCTCTTCCCCCTCGCTCCTCCTCCTCACACGCTCCTCCTCCTCACACACTCCTCCTTCTCACACACTCCTCCTCACACACTCCTCCTCCCCTTCGCTCCTCCTCCTCACACGCTCCTCCTCCTCACACACTACTCCTCCTCACACCACCCTTCTCGCTCCTCCTCCTCACACACTGCCCCTCGCTCCTCCTCCTCACACGCTCCTCCTCCTCACACGCTCCTCCTCCTCACACACTCCTCCTCACACACTCCCCCTCGCTCCTCCTCCTCACACGCTCCTCCTCCTCACACACTCCTCCTCCTCACACACTCCTCCTTCTCACACACTCCTCCTCCTCACACGCTCCTCCTCACACACTCCTCCTCCTCACACACTCCCCCTCGCTCCTCCTCCTCACACACTCCTCCTCACACACTCCTCCTCCTCACACACTCCTCCTCCCCCTCGCTCCTCCTCCTCACACGCTCCTCCTCCTCACACACTCCTCCTCCTCACACACCCCCCCTCGCTCCTCCTCCTCACACACTCCCCCTCGCTCCTCCTCCTCACACGCTCCTCCTCCTCACACGCTCCTCCTCCTCACACACTCCTCCTCCTCACACACCCCCCCTCGCTCCTCCTCCTCACACGCTCCTCCTCCTCACACTCCTCCTTCTCACACACTCCTCCTCACACACTACTCCTCCTCACACACTCCTCCTCCCCCTCGCTCCTCCTCCTCACACGCTCCTCCTCCTCACACACTCCTCCTCCTCACACACCCCCCCTCGCTCCTCCTCCTCACACACTCCCCCTCGCTCCTCCTCCTCACACGCTCCTCCTCCTCACACACTCCTCCTCCTCACACACTCCTCCTCCTCACACACTCCTCCTCCTCACACACCCCCCCTCGCTCCTCCTCCTCACACACTCCCCCTCGCTCCTCCTCCTCACACGCTCCTCCTCCTCACACACTCCTCCTTCTCACACACTCCTCCTCACACACTCCTCCTCCCCTTCGCTCCTCCTCCTCACACGCTCCTCCTCCTCACACACTCCTCCTCCTCACACCACCCTTCTCGCTCCTCCTCCTCCTCACACACTGCCCCTCGCTCCTCCTCCTCACACGCTCCTCCTCCTCACACACTCCTCCTCCTCACACACTCCCCCTCGCTCCTCCTCCTCACACGCTCCTCCTCCTCACACACTCCTCCTCCTCACACACTCCTCCTCCTCACACACTCCTCCTCCCCCTCGCTCCTCCTCCTCACACGCTCCTCCTCCTCACACACTCCTCCTCCTCACACACCCCCCCTCGCTCCTCCTCCTCACACACTCCCCCTCGCTTCTCCTCCTCACACGCTCCTCCTCCTCACACACTCCTCCTCCTCACACACTCCTCCTCCTCACACACTCCTCCTCCCCCTCGCTCCTCCTCCTCACACGCTCCTCCTCCTCACACACTCCTCCTCCTCACACCCCCCCCCTCGCTCCTCCTCCTCACACACTCCCCCTCGCTCCTCCTCCTCACACGCTCCTCCTCCTCACACACTCCTCCTCCTCACACACTCCTCCTCCTCACACACTCCTCCTCCCCTTCGCTCCTCCTCCTCACACGCTCCTCCTCACACACTCCTCCTCCTCACACACTCCCCCTCGCACATGCTCCTCACACACACACTCCTCCTCCTCACACACTCCTCCTCCCCCTCGCTCCTCCTCCTCACACGCTCCTCCTCCTCACACACTCCTCCTCCTCACACACCCCCCCTCGCTCCTCCTCCTCACACAATCCTCCTCCTCACACACTCCTCCTCCTCACACACTCCTCCTCGCACATGCTCCTCCTCCTCACACGCTCCTCCTCCTCCTCACACGCTCCTCCTCCTCACACACTCCTCGCACACGCTCCTCCTCACACGCTCCTCCTCCTCACACGCTCCTCCTCCTCCTCACACGCTCCTCCTCCTCACACACTCCTCCTCCTCACACACTCCTCCTCCTCACACACTCCTCCTCGCAAACGCTCCTCCCCATCGCTCCTCCTCCTCACATGCTCCTCCTCCTCACACACTCCTCCTCCTCACACACTCCCCCTCGCTCCTCCTCCTCACACACTCCTCCTCACACACTCCTCCTCCTCACACCCCCCCCTCGCTCCTCCTCCTCACACACTCCCCCTCGCTCCTCCTCCTCACACGCTCCTCCTCACACACTCCCCCTCGCTCCTCCTCCTCACACGCTCCTCCTCCTCACACACTCCTCCTCCTCACACACTCCTCCTCCTCACACACTCCTCCTCCCCTTCGCTCCTCCTCCTCACACGCTCCTCCTCCTCACACACTCCTCCTCCTCACACACCCCCCTCGCTCCTCCTCCTCACACACTCCCCCTCGCTCCTCCTCCTCACACGCTCTTCCTCCTCACACACTCCCCCTCGCTCCTCCTCCTCACACGGTCCTCCTCCTCACACACTCCTCCTCCTCACACACTCCTCCTCCTCACACACTCCTCCTCCCCTTCGCTCCTCCTCCTCACACGCTCCTCCTCCTCACACACTCCTCCTCCTCACACATCCCCCCTCGCTCCTCCTCCTGACACACTCCTCCTCCTCACACACTCCTCCTCCTCACACACTCCCCCTCGCTCCTCCTCCTCACACGCTCCTCCTCCTCACACACTCCTCCTCCTCACACACTCCTCCCCCACGCTCCTCCTCCTCCTCACACGCTCCTCCTCCTCCTCACACGCTCCTCCTCCTCTCAGATGCTCTTCCTCTCACACACTCCTCCTCTCACACGCTCCTCCTCCTCACACGCTCCCCTCCTCGCACACTCCTCCTCCTCGCTCACACACTCCTCTCACACACTCCTCCTCTCCCTCGCTCCTCCTCCTCACATGCTCCTCCTCACACACTCCTCCTCCTCACACACTCCTCCTCCTCGCACACTCCTCCTCGCACATGCTCCTCCTCCTCACACGCTCCTCCTCCTCACCACACACTCCTCCTCTCACACGCTCCTCCTCCTCACACATTCCTCCTCCTCACACACTCCTCCTCGCACATGCTCCTCCTCCTCACACGCTCCTCCTCCTCCTCACACGCTCCTCCTCCTCACACACTCCTCCTCGCACACGCTCCTCCTCACACGCTCCTCCTCCTCACACGCTCCTCCTCCTCCTCACACGCCTCCTCCTCACACACTCCTCCTCCTCACACACTCCTCCTCGCAAACGCTCCTCCCCATCGCTCCTCCTCCTCACATGCTCCTCCTCCTCACACACTCCTCCTCCTCACACACTCCCCCTCGTTCTTCCACCTCACACACTCCTCCTCCTCACAAACTCATCCCTCTCGCACACGCTCTTCCCCCTCGCTCCTCCTCCTCACACGCTCCTCCTCCTCACACACTCCTCCTCTTCGCTCCTCCGCCTCAAACGCTCCTCCTCCTGACACACTCCTCCTCCTCACACACTCCTCCTCCCCCTCGCTCCTCCTCTTCTCACACGCTCCTCCTCCTCTCACACGCTCCTCCTCCTCGCACACACTCCTCGTCCTCACTCAGACACTCCTCATCTCACACACTCCTCCTCTCACACGCTCCTCCTCTCACACACTCCTCCTCTCACACACTCCTCCTCTCACACGCTCCTCCTCTTCTCACACGCTCCTCCTCTTCTCACACGCTCCTCCTCCTCTCACACGCTCCTCCTCCTCGCACACTCCTCCTCCTCGCTCAGACACTCCTCCTCTGACACACTCCTCTCACACGCTCCTTCTCCTCTCCCTCGCTCCTCCTCCTCACACGCTCCTCCTCACACGCTCCTCCTCACACACTCCTCCTCCTCACACATTCCTCCTCCTCACACATTCCTCCTCCTCACACTCCTCCTCTCACACGCTCCTCCTCACACACTCCTCCTCCTCACACTCTCCTCCTCCTCACACACTCCTCCTCGCACACGCTCCTCCCCCACGCTCCTCCTCCTCCTCACACGCTCCTCCTCCTCCTCACACGCTCCTCCTCCTCTCAGATGCTCTTCCTCTCACACACTCCTCCTCTCACACGCTCCTCCTCCTCACACGCTCCCCTCCTCGCACACTCCTCCTCCTCGCTCAGACACTCCTCTCACACACTCCTCCTCTCACACGCTCCTCCTCTTCTCACACGCTCGTCCTCTTCTCACACGCTCCTCCTCACACGCTCCTCCTCCTCACACGCTCCTCCTCCTCACACACTCCTCCTCCCCACATACTCCTCCTCCCCCTCGCTTCTTCTCCTCAAATGCTCCTCCTCACACACTCCTCCTCCTCACACACTCCTCCTCTCACACGCTCCTCCTCCTCACACACTCCTCCTCCTCGCACACTCCTCCTCCTCACACACTCCTCCTCTCACACGCTCCTCCTCCTCACACAATCCTCCTCCTCGCACACTCCTCCTTGCACATGCTCCTCCTCTCACACGCTCCTCCTCCTCACACACTCCTCCTCCTCACACTCTCTTCCTCCTCACACACTCCTCCTCCTCACACCACCCTTCTCGCTCCTCCTCCTCCTCACACACTGCCCCTCGCTCCTCCTCCTCACACGCTCCTCCTCCTCACACACTCCTCCTCCTCACACACTCCCCCTCGCTCCTCCTCCTCACACGCTCCTCCTCCTCACACACTCCTCCTCCTCACACACTCCTCCTCCTCACACACTCCTCCTCCCCCTCGCTCCTCCTCCTCACACGCTCCTCCTCCTCACACACTCCTCCTCCTCACACACCCCCCCTCGCTCCTCCTCCTCACACACTCCCCCTCGCTTCTCCTCCTCACACGCTCCTCCTCCTCACACACTCCTCCTCCTCACACACTCCTCCTCCTCACACACTCCTCCTCCCCCTCGCTCCTCCTCCTCACACGCTCCTCCTCCTCACACACTCCTCCTCCTCACACCCCCCCCTCGCTCCTCCTCCTCACACACTCCCCCTCGCTCCTCCTCCTCACACGCTCCTCCTCCTCACACACTCCTCCTCCTCACACACTCCTCCTCCTCACACACTCCTCCTCCCCTTCGCTCCTCCTCCTCACACGCTCCTCCTCACACACTCCTCCTCCTCACACACTCCCCCTCGCACATGCTCCTCACACACACACTCCTCCTCCTCACACACTCCTCCTCCCCCTCGCTCCTCCTCCTCACACGCTCCTCCTCCTCACACACTCCTCCTCCTCACACACCCCCCCTCGCTCCTCCTCCTCACACAATCCTCCTCCTCACACACTCCTCCTCCTCACACACTCCTCCTCGCACATGCTCCTCCTCCTCACACGCTCCTCCTCCTCCTCACACGCTCCTCCTCCTCACACACTCCTCGCACACGCTCCTCCTCACACGCTCCTCCTCCTCACACGCTCCTCCTCCTCCTCACACGCTCCTCCTCCTCACACACTCCTCCTCCTCACACACTCCTCCTCCTCACACACTCCTCCTCGCAAACGCTCCTCCCCATCGCTCCTCCTCCTCACATGCTCCTCCTCCTCACACACTCCTCCTCCTCACACACTCCCCCTCGCTCCTCCTCCTCACACACTCCTCCTCACACACTCCTCCTCCTCACACCCCCCCCTCGCTCCTCCTCCTCACACACTCCCCCTCGCTCCTCCTCCTCACACGCTCCTCCTCACACACTCCCCCTCGCTCCTCCTCCTCACACGCTCCTCCTCCTCACACACTCCTCCTCCTCACACACTCCTCCTCCTCACACACTCCTCCTCCCCTTCGCTCCTCCTCCTCACACGCTCCTCCTCCTCACACACTCCTCCTCCTCACACACCCCCCTCGCTCCTCCTCCTCACACACTCCCCCTCGCTCCTCCTCCTCACACGCTCTTCCTCCTCACACACTCCCCCTCGCTCCTCCTCCTCACACGGTCCTCCTCCTCACACACTCCTCCTCCTCACACACTCCTCCTCCTCACACACTCCTCCTCCCCTTCGCTCCTCCTCCTCACACGCTCCTCCTCCTCACACACTCCTCCTCCTCACACATCCCCCCTCGCTCCTCCTCCTGACACACTCCTCCTCCTCACACACTCCTCCTCCTCACACACTCCCCCTCGCTCCTCCTCCTCACACGCTCCTCCTCCTCACACACTCCTCCTCCTCACACACTCCTCCCCCACGCTCCTCCTCCTCCTCACACGCTCCTCCTCCTCCTCACACGCTCCTCCTCCTCTCAGATGCTCTTCCTCTCACACACTCCTCCTCTCACACGCTCCTCCTCCTCACACGCTCCCCTCCTCGCACACTCCTCCTCCTCGCTCACACACTCCTCTCACACACTCCTCCTCTCCCTCGCTCCTCCTCCTCACATGCTCCTCCTCACACACTCCTCCTCCTCACACACTCCTCCTCCTCGCACACTCCTCCTCGCACATGCTCCTCCTCCTCACACGCTCCTCCTCCTCACCACACACTCCTCCTCTCACACGCTCCTCCTCCTCACACATTCCTCCTCCTCACACACTCCTCCTCGCACATGCTCCTCCTCCTCACACGCTCCTCCTCCTCCTCACACGCTCCTCCTCCTCACACACTCCTCCTCGCACACGCTCCTCCTCACACGCTCCTCCTCCTCACACGCTCCTCCTCCTCCTCACACGCCTCCTCCTCACACACTCCTCCTCCTCACACACTCCTCCTCGCAAACGCTCCTCCCCATCGCTCCTCCTCCTCACATGCTCCTCCTCCTCACACACTCCTCCTCCTCACACACTCCCCCTCGTTCTTCCACCTCACACACTCCTCCTCCTCACAAACTCATCCCTCTCGCACACGCTCTTCCCCCTCGCTCCTCCTCCTCACACGCTCCTCCTCCTCACACACTCCTCCTCTTCGCTCCTCCGCCTCAAACGCTCCTCCTCCTGACACACTCCTCCTCCTCACACACTCCTCCTCCCCCTCGCTCCTCCTCTTCTCACACGCTCCTCCTCCTCTCACACGCTCCTCCTCCTCGCACACACTCCTCGTCCTCACTCAGACACTCCTCATCTCACACACTCCTCCTCTCACACGCTCCTCCTCTCACACACTCCTCCTCTCACACACTCCTCCTCTCACACGCTCCTCCTCTTCTCACACGCTCCTCCTCTTCTCACACGCTCCTCCTCCTCTCACACGCTCCTCCTCCTCGCACACTCCTCCTCCTCGCTCAGACACTCCTCCTCTGACACACTCCTCTCACACGCTCCTTCTCCTCTCCCTCGCTCCTCCTCCTCACACGCTCCTCCTCACACGCTCCTCCTCACACACTCCTCCTCCTCACACATTCCTCCTCCTCACACATTCCTCCTCCTCACACATTCCTCCTCCTCACACTCCTCCTCTCACACGCTCCTCCTCACACACTCCTCCTCCTCACACTCTCCTCCTCCTCACACACTCCTCCTCGCACACGCTCCTCCCCCACGCTCCTCCTCCTCCTCACACGCTCCTCCTCCTCCTCACACGCTCCTCCTCCTCTCAGATGCTCTTCCTCTCACACACTCCTCCTCTCACACGCTCCTCCTCCTCACACGCTCCCCTCCTCGCACACTCCTCCTCCTCGCTCAGACACTCCTCTCACACACTCCTCCTCTCACACGCTCCTCCTCTTCTCACACGCTCGTCCTCTTCTCACACGCTCCTCCTCACACGCTCCTCCTCCTCACACGCTCCTCCTCCTCACACACTCCTCCTCCCCACATACTCCTCCTCCCCCTCGCTTCTTCTCCTCAAATGCTCCTCCTCACACACTCCTCCTCCTCACACACTCCTCCTCTCACACGCTCCTCCTCCTCACACACTCCTCCTCCTCGCACACTCCTCCTCCTCACACACTCCTCCTCTCACACGCTCCTCCTCCTCACACAATCCTCCTCCTCGCACACTCCTCCTTGCACATGCTCCTCCTCTCACACGCTCCTCCTCCTCACACACTCCTCCTCCTCACACTCTCTTCCTCCTCACACACTCCTCCTCGCACACGCTCCTCCCCCACGCTCCTCCTCCTCCTCACACGCTCCTCCTCCTCCTCACACGCTCCTCCTCCTCCTCACACGCTCCTCCTCCTCTCAGATGCTCTTCCTCTCACACACTCCTCCTCTCACACACTCCCCCTCGCTCCTCCTCACACGCTCCTCCTCCTCAGACACTCCTCCTCACACACTCCTCCTCCTCACACACTCCTCCTCCCCTTCGCTCCTCCTCCTCACACGCTCCTCCTCCTCACACGCTCCTCCTCCTCACACACTCCTCCTCCTCACACCCCCCCTCGCTCCTCCTCCTCACACGCTCCTCCTCCTCACACACTCCTCCTTCTCACACACTCCTCCTCCTCACACACTCCTCCTCCCCTTCGCTCCTCCTCCTCACACGCTCCTCCTCCTCACACACTCCTCCTCCTCACACACCCCCCCTCGCTCCTCCTCCTCACACACTGCCCCTCGCTCCTCCTCCTCACACGCTCCTCCTCCTCACACGCTCCTCCTCCTCACACACTCCTCCTCCTCACACACTCCCCCTCGCTCCTCCTCCTCACACTCTCCTCCTCCTCACACACTCCTCCTCCTCACACACTCCTCCTCCCCTTCGCTCCTCCTCTTCACACGCTCCTCCTCACACACTCCTCCTCCTCCTCACACACTCCCCCTGGCTCCTCCTCCTCACACACTCCTCCTCACACACTCCTCCTCCTCCTCACACGCTCCTCCTCCTCTCAGATGCTCTTCCTCTCACACACTCCTCCTCTCACACGCTCCTCCTCCTCACACGCTCCCCTCCTCGCACACTCCTCCTCCTCGCTCAGACACTCCTCTCACACACTCCTCCCCTCGCTCCTCCTCCTCACACGCTCCTCCTCACACACTCCTCCTCCTCACACACTCCTCCTCTCACACGCTCCTCCTCCTCACACACTCCTCCTCCTCGCACACTCCTCCTCGCACATGCTCCTCCTCCTCACACGATCCTCCTCCTCACCACACACTCCTCCTCTCACACGCTCCTCCTCCTCACACATTCCTCCTCCTCACACACTCCTCCTCGCACATGCTCCTCCTCCTCACACGCTCCTCCTCCTCCTCACACGCTCCTCCTCCTCACACACTCCTCCTCCTCACACGCTCCTCCTCGCACACGCTCCTCCTCACACGCTCCTCCTCCTCCTCACACGCTCCTCCTCCTCACACACTCCTCCTCCTCACACACTCCTCCTCCTCACACACTCCTCCTCCCAAACGCTCCTCCCCATCGCTCCTCCTCCTCACATGCTCCTCCTCCTCACACACTCCTCCTCCTCACACACTCCCCCTCGCTCCTCCTCCTCACACACTCCTCCTCACACACTCCTCCTCCTCACACACTCCTCCTCCCCCTCGCTCCTCCTCCTCACACACTCCTCCTCCTCACACACTCCTCCTCCTCACACACCCCCCCTCGCTCCTCCTCCTCACAGACTCCCCCTCGCTCCTCCTCCTCACACGCTCCTCCTCCTCACACACTCCCCCTCACTCCTCCTCCTCACACGCTCTTCCTCCTCACACACTCCTCCTCCTCACACACTCCTCCTCCCCTTCGCTCCTCCTCCTTACACGCTCCTCCTCCTCACACACTCCTCCTCCTCACACACCCCCCTCGCTCCTCCTCCTCACACACTCCCCCTCGCTCCTCCTCCTCACACACTCCTCCTCCTCACACACTCCCCCTCGCTCCTCCTCCTCACACGGTCCTCCTCCTCACACACTCCTCCTCCTCACACACTCCTCCTCCCCTTCAGTCCTCCTCCTCACACGCTCCTCCTCCTCACACACTCCTCCTCACACACCCCCCCTCGCTCCTCCTCCTCACACACTCCTCCTCCTCACACACTCCTCCTCCTCACACACTCCCCCTCGCTCCTCCTCCTCACACGCTCCTCCTCCTCACACACTCCTCCTCCTCACACACTCCTCCTCCTCACACACTCCTCCTCGCACACGCTCCTCCCCCACGCTCCTCCTCCTCCTCACACGCTCCTCCTCCTCCTCACACGCTCCTCCTCCTCTCAGATGCTCTTCCTCTCACACACTCCTCCTCTCACACGCTCCTCCTCCTCACACGCTCCCCTCCTCGCACACTCCTCCTCCTCGCTCAGACACTCCTCTCACACACTCCTCCTCTCCCTCGCTCCTCCTCCTCACACGCTCCTCCTCACACACTCCTCCTCCTCACACACTCCTCCTCCTCACACACTCCTCCTCGCAAACGATCCTCCCCATCGCTCCTCCTCCTCACATGCTCCTCCTCCTCACACACTCCTCCTCCTCACACACTCCCCCTCCTCACACACTCCCCCTCGCTCCTCCTCCTCACACGCTCCTCCTCCTCACACACTCCTCCTCCCCTTCGCTCCTCCTCCTCACACGCTCCTCCTCCTCACACACTCCTCCTCCTCACACACCCCCCCTCGCTCCTCCTCCTCACACACTGCCCCTCGCTCCTCCTCCTCACACGCTCCTCCTCCTCACACACTCCTCCTCCTCACACGCTCCTCCTCCTCACACACTCCTCCTCCTCACACACTCCTCCTCCCCTTCGCTCCTCCTCCTCACACGCTCCTCCTCACACACTCCCCCTCGCTCCTCCTCCTCACACACTCCTCCTCACACACTCCTCCTCCTCACACACTCCTCCTCCCCCTCGCTCCTCCTCCTCACACGCTCCTCCTCCTCACACACTCCTCCTCCTCACACACCCCCCCTCGCTCCTCCTCCTCACACACTCCCCCTCGCTCCTCCTCCTCCTCACACACTCCCCCTCGCTCCTCCTCCTCACACGCTCCTCCTACTCACACACTCCTCCTCCTCACACACTCCTCCTCCTCACACACTCCTCCTCCCCTTCGCTCCTCCTCCTCACACGCTCCTCCTCCTCACACACTCCTCCTCCTCACACACTCCCCCTCGCTCCTCCTCCTCACACGCTCTTCCTCCTCACACACTCCTCCTCCTCACACACTCCCCCTCGCTCCTCCTCCTCACACGGTCCTCCTCCTCACACACTCCTCCTCCTCACACACTCCTCCTCCTCACACACTCCTCCTCCCCTTCGCTCCTCCTCCTCACACGCTCCTCCTCCTCACACACTCCTCCTCCTCACACACCCCCCCTCGCTCCTCCTCCTCACACACTCCTCCTCCTCACACACTCCTCCTCCTCACACACTCCCCCTCGCTCCTCCTCCTCACACGCTCCTCCTCCTCACACACTCCTCCTCCTCACACACTCCTCCTCCTCACACACTCCTCCTCCCCTTCGCTCCTCCTCCTCACACGCTCCTCCTCACACACTCCTCCTCCTAACACACTCCCCCTCGCTCCTCCTCCTCACACTCCTCCTCACACACTCCTCCTCCTCACACACTCCTCCTCCTCACACACTCCCCCTCGCTCCTCCTCCTCACACTCCTCCTCCTCACACACTCCTCCTCCTCACACACTCCTCCTCCCCCTCGCTCCTCCTCCTCACACACTCCTCCTCCTCACACACTCCTCCTCCTCACACACCCCCCCTCGCTCCTCCTCCTCACAGACTCCCCCTCGCTCCTCCTCCTCACACGCTCCTCCTCCTCACACACTCCCCCTCGCTCCTCCTCCTCACACGCTCTTCCTCCTCACACACTCCTCCTCCTCACACACTCCTCCTCCTCACACACTCCTCCTC
>NW_027315846.1:0-35000 GCF_026437365.1 Eucyclogobius newberryi
GCAGGACTAAAGAGAGTCTAAACCAGGACTAAAGCAGGACTAAAGAGAGTCTAAACCAGGACTAAAGAGAGTCTAAACCAGGACTAAAGCAGGACTAAAGAGAGTCTAAACCAGGACTAAAGCAGGACTAAAGAGAGTCTAAACCAGGACTAAAGCAGGACTAAACAGAGTCTAAACCAGGACTAAAGCAGGACTAAAGACAGTCTAAACCAGGACTAAAGCAGGACTAAAGAGAGTCTAAACCAGGACTAAAGATAGTCTAAACCAGGACTAAAGCAGGACTAAAGAGAGTCTAAACCAGGACTAAAGAGAGTCCAAACCAGGACTAAAGCAGGACTAAAGAGAGTCTAAACCAGGACTAAAGAGAGTCTAAACCAGGACTAAAGCAGGACTAAAGAGAGTCTAAACCAGGACTAAAGCAGGACTACAGAGAGTCTAAACCAGGACTAAAGCAGGACTAAAGAGAGACTAAACCAGGACTAAAGAGAGTCTAAACCAATACTAACGCAGGACTAAAGAGAGTCTAAACCAGGACTAAAGCAGGACTAAAGACAGTCTAAACCAGGACTAAAGCAGGACTAAAGAAAGTCTAAACCAGGACTAAAGCAGGACTAAAGAGAGTCTAAACCAGGACTAAAGCAGGACTAAAGACAGTCCAAACCAGGACTATAGCAGGACTAAAGAGAGTCTAAACCAGGACTAAAGAGAGTCTAAACCAGGACTAAAGCAGGACTAAAGAGAGTCTAAACCAGGACTAAAGCAGGACTAAAGAGAGTCTAAACCAGGACTAAAGCAGGACTAAAGACAGTCTAAACCAGGACTAAAGCAGGACTAAAGAGAGTCTAAACCAGGACTAAAGCAGGACTAAAGAGAGTCTAAACCAGGACTAAAGCAGGACTAAAGAGAGTCTAAACCAGGACTAAAGCAGGACAAAAGAGAGTCCAAACCAGGACTAAAGCAGGACTAAAGAGAGTCCAAACCAGGAGTAAAGCAGGACTAAAGAGAGTCTAAACCAGGACAAAAAGCAGGACTAAAGAGAGTCTAAACCAGGACTAAAGAGAGTCTAAACCAGGACTAAAGAGAGTCTAAACCAGGACTAAAGCAGGACTAAAGAGAGTCTAAACCAGGACTAAAGCAGGACTAAAGAGAGTCCAAACCAGGACTAAAGCAGGACTAAAGAGAGTCTAAACCAGGACTAAAGCAGGACTAAAGAGAGTCTAAACCAGGACTAAAGCAGAACTAAAGAGAGTCTAAACCAGGACTAAAGAGAGTCCTAACCAGGACTTAAGCAGGACTAAAGAGAGTCTAAACCAGGACTAAAGAGAGTCTAAACCAGGACTAAAGCAGGACTAAAGAGAGTCCAAACCAGGACTAAAGCAGGACTAAAGAGAGTCCAAACCAGGACTAAAGCAGGACTAAAGAGAGTCTAAACCAGTACTAAAGCAGGACTAAAGAGAGTCTAAACCAGGACTAAAGCAGGACTAAAGAGAGTCCAAACCAGGAATAAAGCAGGACTAAAGACAGTTTAAACCAGGACTAAAGAGAGTCTAAACCAGGACTAAAGCAGGACTACAGAGAGTCTAAACCAGGACTAAAGCAGGACTACAGAGAGTCTAAACCAGGACTAAAGAGAGTCTAAACCAGGACTAAAGCAGGACCAAAGAGAGTCTAAACCAGGACTAAAGCAGGACTAAAGAGAGTCCAAACCAGGACTAAAGCAGGACTAAAGAGAGTCCAAACCAGGACTAAAGCAGGACTAAAGAGAGTCTAAACCAGGACTAAAGAGAGTCCAAACCAGGACTAAAGCAGGACTAAAGAGAGTCTAAACCAGGACTAAAGCAGGACTACAGAGAGTCTAAACCAGGACTAAAGCAGGACTAAAGAGAGACTAAACCAGGACTAAAGAGAGTCTAAACCAGGACTAACGCAGGACTAAAGAGAGTCTAAACCAGGACTAAAGCAGGACTAAAGACAGTCTAAACCAGGACTAAAGCAGGACTAAAGAAAGTCTAAACCAGGACTAAAGCAGGACTAAAGAGAGTCTAAACCAGGACTAAAGCAGGACTAAAGACAGTCCAAACCAGGACTATAGCAGGACTAAAGAGAGTCTAAACCAGGACTAAAGAGAGTCTAAACCAGGACTAAAGCAGGACTAAAGAGAGTCTAAACCAGGACTAAAGCAGGACTAAAGAGAGTCTAAACCAGGACTAAAGCAGGACTAAAGACAGTCTAAACCAGGACTAAAGCAGGACTAAAGAGAGTCTAAACCAGGACTAAAGCAGGACTAAAGAGAGTCTAAACCAGGACTAAAGCAGGACTAAAGAGAGTCTAAACCAGGACTAAAGCAGGACTAAAGAGATTCTAAACCAGGACTAAAGCAGGACTAAAGAGAGTCTAAACCAGGACTAAAGCAGGACTAAAGAGAGTCTAAACCAGGACTGAAGCAGGACTAAAGAGAGTCTAAACCAGGACTAAAGCAGGACTAAAGAGAGTCTAAACCAGGACTAAAGAGAGTCTAAACCAGGACTAAAGCAGGACTAAAGAGAGTCTAAACCAGGACTAAAGCAGGACTAAAGAGAGTCTAAACCAGGACTAAAGCAGGACTAAAGAGAGTCTAAACCAGGACTAAAGAGAGTCTAAACCAGGACTAAAGCAGGACTAAAGAGAGTCTAAACTAGGACTAAAGAGAGTCTAAACCAGGACTAAAGCAGGACTAAAGAGAGTCTAAACCAGGACTAAAGCAGGACTAAAGAGAGTCTAAACCAGGACTAAAGCAGGACTAAAGAGAGTCTAAACCAGGACTAAAGCAGGACTAAAGAGAGTCTAAACCAGGACTAAAGCAGGACTAAAGAGAGTCTAAACCAGGAATAAAGAGAGTCTAAACCAGGACTAAAGCAGGACTAAAGAGAGTCTAAACCAGGACTAAAGCAGGACTAAAGAGAGTCTAAACCAGGACTAAAGCAGGACTAAAGAGAGTCTAAACCAGGAATAAAGAGAGTCTAAACCAGGGCTAAAGCAGGACTAAAGAGAGTCTAAACCAGGACTAAAGCAGGACTAAAGAGAGTCTAAACCAGGACTAAAGCAGGACTAAAGAGAGTCTAAACCAGGACTAAAGAGAGTCTAAACCAGGACTAAAGCAGGACTAAAGAGAGTCTAAACCAGGACTAAAGCAGGACTAAAGAGAGTCTAAACCAGGACTAAAGCAGGACTAAACAGAGTCTAAACCAGGACTAAAGCAGGACTAAAGACAGTCTAAACCAGGACTAAAGCAGGACTAAAGAGAGTCTAAACAAGGACTAAAGATAGTCTAAACCAGGACTAAAGCAGGACTAAAGAGAGTCTAAACCAGGACTAAAGAGAGTCCAAACCAGGACTAAAGCAGGACTAAAGAGAGTCTAAACCAGGACTAAAGAGAGTCTAAACCAGGACTAAAGCAGGACTAAAGAGAGTCTAAACCAGGACTAAAGCAGGACTAAAGAGAGACTAAACCAGGACTAAAGAGAGTCTAAACCAATACTAACGCAGGACTAAAGAGAGTCTAAACCAGGACTAAAGCAGGACTAAAGACAGTCTAAACCAGGACTAAAGCAGGACTAAAGAAAGTCTAAACCAGGACTAAAGCAGGACTAAAGAGAGTCTAAACCAGGACTAAAGCAGGACTAAAGACAGTCCAAACCAGGACTATAGCAGGACTAAAGAGAGTCTAAACCAGGACTAAAGAGAGTCTAAACCAGGACTAAAGCAGGACTAAAGAGAGTCTAAACCAGGACTAAAGCAGGACTAAAGAGAGTCTAAACCAGGACTAAAGCAGGACTAAAGACAGTCTAAACCAGGACTAAAGCAGGACTAAAGAGAGTCTAAACCAGGACTAAAGCAGGACTAAAGAGAGTCTAAACCAGGACTAAAGCAGGACTAAAGAGAGTCTAAACCAGGACTAAAGCAGGACAAAAGAGAGTCCAAACCAGGACTAAAGCAGGACTAAAGAGAGTCCAAACCAGGAGTAAAGCAGGACTAAAGAGAGTCTAAACCAGGACAAAAAGCAGGACTAAAGAGAGTCTAAACCAGGACTAAAGAGAGTCTAAACCAGGACTAAAGAGAGTCTAAACCAGGACTAAAGCAGGACTAAAGAGAGTCTAAACCAGGACTAAAGCAGGACTAAAGAGAGTCCAAACCAGGACTAAAGCAGGACTAAAGAGAGTCTAAACCAGGACTAAAGCAGGACTAAAGAGAGTCTAAACCAGGACTAAAGCAGAACTAAAGAGAGTCTAAACCAGGACTAAAGAGAGTCCTAACCAGGACTTAAGCAGGACTAAAGAGAGTCTAAACCAGGACTAAAGAGAGTCTAAACCAGGACTAAAGCAGGACTAAAGAGAGTCCAAACCAGGACTAAAGCAGGACTAAAGAGAGTCCAAACCAGGACTAAAGCAGGACTAAAGAGAGTCTAAACCAGTACTAAAGCAGGACTAAAGAGAGTCTAAACCAGGACTAAAGCAGGACTAAAGAGAGTCCAAACCAGGAATAAAGCAGGACTAAAGACAGTTTAAACCAGGACTAAAGAGAGTCTAAACCAGGACTAAAGCAGGACTACAGAGAGTCTAAACCAGGACTAAAGCAGGACTACAGAGAGTCTAAACCAGGACTAAAGAGAGTCTAAACCAGGACTAAAGCAGGACCAAAGAGAGTCTAAACCAGGACTAAAGCAGGACTAAAGAGAGTCCAAACCAGGACTAAAGCAGGACTAAAGAGAGTCCAAACCAGGACTAAAGCAGGACTAAAGAGAGTCTAAACCAGGACTAAAGAGAGTCCAAACCAGGACTAAAGCAGGACTAAAGAGAGTCTAAACCAGGACTAAAGCAGGACTACAGAGAGTCTAAACCAGGACTAAAGCAGGACTAAAGAGAGACTAAACCAGGACTAAAGAGAGTCTAAACCAGGACTAACGCAGGACTAAAGAGAGTCTAAACCAGGACTAAAGCAGGACTAAAGACAGTCTAAACCAGGACTAAAGCAGGACTAAAGAAAGTCTAAACCAGGACTAAAGCAGGACTAAAGAGAGTCTAAACCAGGACTAAAGCAGGACTAAAGACAGTCCAAACCAGGACTATAGCAGGACTAAAGAGAGTCTAAACCAGGACTAAAGAGAGTCTAAACCAGGACTAAAGCAGGACTAAAGAGAGTCTAAACCAGGACTAAAGCAGGACTAAAGAGAGTCTAAACCAGGACTAAAGCAGGACTAAAGACAGTCTAAACCAGGACTAAAGCAGGACTAAAGAGAGTCTAAACCAGGACTAAAGCAGGACTAAAGAGAGTCCAAACCAGGCCTAAAGCAGGACTAAAGAGAGTCTAAACCAGGAATAAAGCAGGACTAAAGACAGTTTAAACCAGGACTAAAGAGAGTCTAAACCAGGACTAAAGCAGGACTACAGAGAGTCTAAACCAGGACTAAAGCAGGACTACAGAGAGTCTAAACCAGGACTAAAGAGAGTCTAAACCAGGACTAAAGCAGGACCAAAGAGAGTCTAAACCAGGACTAAAGCAGGACTAAAGAGAGTCCAAACCAGGACTAAAGCAGGACTAAAGAGAGTCCAAACCAGGACTAAAGCAGGACTAAAGAGAGTCTAAACCAGGACTAAAGAGAGTCCAAACCAGGACTAAAGCAGGACTAAAGAGAGTCTAAACCAGGACTAAAGCAGGACTACAGAGAGTCTAAACCAGGACTAAAGCAGGACTAAAGAGAGACTAAACCAGGACTAAAGAGAGTCTAAACCAGGACTAACGCAGGACTAAAGAGAGTCTAAACCAGGACTAAAGCAGGACTAAAGACAGTCTAAACCAGGACTAAAGCAGGACTAAAGAAAGTCTAAACCAGGACTAAAGCAGGACTAAAGAGAGTCTAAACCAGGACTAAAGCAGGACTAAAGACAGTCCAAACCAGGACTATAGCAGGACTAAAGAGAGTCTAAACCAGGACTAAAGAGAGTCTAAACCAGGACTAAAGCAGGACTAAAGAGAGTCTAAACCAGGACTAAAGCAGGACTAAAGAGAGTCTAAACCAGGACTAAAGCAGGACTAAAGACAGTCTAAACCAGGACTAAAGCAGGACTAAAGAGAGTCTAAACCAGGACTAAAGCAGGACTAAAGAGAGTCTAAACCAGGACTAAAGCAGGACTAAAGAGAGTCTAAACCAGGACTAAAGCAGGACTAAAGAGATTCTAAACCAGGACTAAAGCAGGACTAAAGAGAGTCTAAACCAGGACTAAAGCAGGACTAAAGAGAGTCTAAACCAGGACTGAAGCAGGACTAAAGAGAGTCTAAACCAGGACTAAAGCAGGACTAAAGAGAGTCTAAACCAGGACTAAAGAGAGTCTAAACCAGGACTAAAGCAGGACTAAAGAGAGTCTAAACCAGGACTAAAGCAGGACTAAAGAGAGTCTAAACCAGGACTAAAGCAGGACTAAAGAGAGTCTAAACCAGGACTAAAGAGAGTCTAAACCAGGACTAAAGCAGGACTAAAGAGAGTCTAAACTAGGACTAAAGAGAGTCTAAACCAGGACTAAAGCAGGACTAAAGAGAGTCTAAACCAGGACTAAAGCAGGACTAAAGAGAGTCTAAACCAGGACTAAAGCAGGACTAAAGAGAGTCTAAACCAGGACTAAAGCAGGACTAAAGAGAGTCTAAACCAGGACTAAAGCAGGACTAAAGAGAGTCTAAACCAGGAATAAAGAGAGTCTAAACCAGGACTAAAGCAGGACTAAAGAGAGTCTAAACCAGGACTAAAGCAGGACTAAAGAGAGTCTAAACCAGGACTAAAGCAGGACTAAAGAGAGTCTAAACCAGGAATAAAGAGAGTCTAAACCAGGGCTAAAGCAGGACTAAAGAGAGTCTAAACCAGGACTAAAGCAGGACTAAAGAGAGTCTAAACCAGGACTAAAGCAGGACTAAAGAGAGTCTAAACCAGGACTAAAGAGAGTCTAAACCAGGACTAAAGCAGGACTAAAGAGAGTCTAAACCAGGACTAAAGCAGGACTAAAGAGAGTCTAAACCAGGACTAAAGCAGGACTAAACAGAGTCTAAACCAGGACTAAAGCAGGACTAAAGACAGTCTAAACCAGGACTAAAGCAGGACTAAAGAGAGTCTAAACAAGGACTAAAGAGAGTCTAAACCAGGACTAAAGCAGGACTAAAGAGAGTCTAAACCAGGACTAAAGAGAGTCTAAACCAGGACTAAAGCAGGACTAAAGAGAGTCTAAACCAGGACTAAAGCAGGACTAAAGAGAGTCTAAACCAGGACTAAAGCAGGACTAAAGAGAGTCTAAACCAGGACTAAAGAGAGTCTAAACCAGGACTAAAGCAGGACTAAAGAGAGTCTAAACTAGGACTAAAGAGAGTCTAAACCAGGACTAAAGCAGGACTAAAGAGAGTCTAAACCAGGACTAAAGCAGGACTAAAGAGAGTCTAAACCAGGACTAAAGCAGGACTAAAGAGAGTCTAAACCAGGACTAAAGCAGGACTAAAGAGAGTCTAAACCAGGACTAAAGCAGGACTAAAGAGAGTCTAAACCAGGACTAAAGCAGGACTAAAGAGAGTCTAAACCAGGACTAAAGCAGGACTAAAGAGAGTCTAAACCAGGAATAAAGAGAGTCTAAACCAGGACTAAAGCAGGACTAAAGAGAGTCTAAACCAGGACTAAAGCAGGACTAAAGAGAGTCTAAACCAGGACTAAAGCAGGACTAAAGAGAGTCTAAACCAGGAATAAAGAGAGTCTAAACCAGGGCTAAAGCAGGACTAAAGAGAGTCTAAACCAGGACTAAAGCAGGACTAAAGAGAGTCTAAACCAGGACTAAAGCAGGACTAAAGAGAGTCTAAACCAGGACTAAAGAGAGTCTAAACCAGGACTAAAGCAGGACTAAAGAGAGTCTAAACCAGGACTAAAGCAGGACTAAAGAGAGTCTAAACCAGGACTAAAGCAGGACTAAACAGAGTCTAAACCAGGACTAAAGCAGGACTAAAGACAGTCTAAACCAGGACTAAAGCAGGACTAAAGAGAGTCTAAACCAGGACTAAAGATAGTCTAAACCAGGACTAAAGCAGGACTAAAGAGAGTCTAAACCAGGACTAAAGAGAGTCCAAACCAGGACTAAAGCAGGACTAAAGAGAGTCTAAACCAGGACTAAAGAGAGTCTAAACCAGGACTAAAGCAGGACTAAAGAGAGTCTAAACCAGGACTAAAGCAGGACTACAGAGAGTCTAAACCAGGACTAAAGCAGGACTAAAGAGAGACTAAACCAGGACTAAAGAGAGTCTAAACCAATACTAACGCAGGACTAAAGAGAGTCTAAACCAGGACTAAAGCAGGACTAAAGACAGTCTAAACCAGGACTAAAGCAGGACTAAAGAAAGTCTAAACCAGGACTAAAGCAGGACTAAAGAGAGTCTAAACCAGGACTAAAGCAGGACTAAAGACAGTCCAAACCAGGACTATAGCAGGACTAAAGAGAGTCTAAACCAGGACTAAAGAGAGTCTAAACCAGGACTAAAGCAGGACTAAAGAGAGTCTAAACCAGGACTAAAGCAGGACTAAAGAGAGTCTAAACCAGGACTAAAGCAGGACTAAAGACAGTCTAAACCAGGACTAAAGCAGGACTAAAGAGAGTCTAAACCAGGACTAAAGCAGGACTAAAGAGAGTCTAAACCAGGACTAAAGCAGGACTAAAGAGAGTCTAAACCAGGACTAAAGCAGGACAAAAGAGAGTCCAAACCAGGACTAAAGCAGGACTAAAGAGAGTCCAAACCAGGAGTAAAGCAGGACTAAAGAGAGTCTAAACCAGGACAAAAAGCAGGACTAAAGAGAGTCTAAACCAGGACTAAAGAGAGTCTAAACCAGGACTAAAGAGAGTCTAAACCAGGACTAAAGCAGGACTAAAGAGAGTCTAAACCAGGACTAAAGCAGGACTAAAGAGAGTCCAAACCAGGACTAAAGCAGGACTAAAGAGAGTCTAAACCAGGACTAAAGCAGGACTAAAGAGAGTCTAAACCAGGACTAAAGCAGAACTAAAGAGAGTCTAAACCAGGACTAAAGAGAGTCCTAACCAGGACTTAAGCAGGACTAAAGAGAGTCTAAACCAGGACTAAAGAGAGTCTAAACCAGGACTAAAGCAGGACTAAAGAGAGTCCAAACCAGGACTAAAGCAGGACTAAAGAGAGTCCAAACCAGGACTAAAGCAGGACTAAAGAGAGTCTAAACCAGTACTAAAGCAGGACTAAAGAGAGTCTAAACCAGGACTAAAGCAGGACTAAAGAGAGTCCAAACCAGGAATAAAGCAGGACTAAAGACAGTTTAAACCAGGACTAAAGAGAGTCTAAACCAGGACTAAAGCAGGACTACAGAGAGTCTAAACCAGGACTAAAGCAGGACTACAGAGAGTCTAAACCAGGACTAAAGAGAGTCTAAACCAGGACTAAAGCAGGACCAAAGAGAGTCTAAACCAGGACTAAAGCAGGACTAAAGAGAGTCCAAACCAGGACTAAAGCAGGACTAAAGAGAGTCCAAACCAGGACTAAAGCAGGACTAAAGAGAGTCTAAACCAGGACTAAAGAGAGTCCAAACCAGGACTAAAGCAGGACTAAAGAGAGTCTAAACCAGGACTAAAGCAGGACTACAGAGAGTCTAAACCAGGACTAAAGCAGGACTAAAGAGAGACTAAACCAGGACTAAAGAGAGTCTAAACCAGGACTAACGCAGGACTAAAGAGAGTCTAAACCAGGACTAAAGCAGGACTAAAGACAGTCTAAACCAGGACTAAAGCAGGACTAAAGAAAGTCTAAACCAGGACTAAAGCAGGACTAAAGAGAGTCTAAACCAGGACTAAAGCAGGACTAAAGACAGTCCAAACCAGGACTATAGCAGGACTAAAGAGAGTCTAAACCAGGACTAAAGAGAGTCTAAACCAGGACTAAAGCAGGACTAAAGAGAGTCTAAACCAGGACTAAAGCAGGACTAAAGAGAGTCTAAACCAGGACTAAAGCAGGACTAAAGACAGTCTAAACCAGGACTAAAGCAGGACTAAAGAGAGTCTAAACCAGGACTAAAGCAGGACTAAAGAGAGTCTAAACCAGGACTAAAGCAGGACTAAAGAGAGTCTAAACCAGGACTAAAGCAGGACTAAAGAGATTCTAAACCAGGACTAAAGCAGGACTAAAGAGAGTCTAAACCAGGACTAAAGCAGGACTAAAGAGAGTCTAAACCAGGACTGAAGCAGGACTAAAGAGAGTCTAAACCAGGACTAAAGCAGGACTAAAGAGAGTCTAAACCAGGACTAAAGAGAGTCTAAACCAGGACTAAAGCAGGACTAAAGAGAGTCTAAACCAGGACTAAAGCAGGACTAAAGAGAGTCTAAACCAGGACTAAAGCAGGACTAAAGAGAGTCTAAACCAGGACTAAAGAGAGTCTAAACCAGGACTAAAGCAGGACTAAAGAGAGTCTAAACTAGGACTAAAGAGAGTCTAAACCAGGACTAAAGCAGGACTAAAGAGAGTCTAAACCAGGACTAAAGCAGGACTAAAGAGAGTCTAAACCAGGACTAAAGCAGGACTAAAGAGAGTCTAAACCAGGACTAAAGCAGGACTAAAGAGAGTCTAAACCAGGACTAAAGCAGGACTAAAGAGAGTCTAAACCAGGAATAAAGAGAGTCTAAACCAGGACTAAAGCAGGACTAAAGAGAGTCTAAACCAGGACTAAAGCAGGACTAAAGAGAGTCTAAACCAGGACTAAAGCAGGACTAAAGAGAGTCTAAACCAGGAATAAAGAGAGTCTAAACCAGGGCTAAAGCAGGACTAAAGAGAGTCTAAACCAGGACTAAAGCAGGACTAAAGAGAGTCTAAACCAGGACTAAAGCAGGACTAAAGAGAGTCTAAACCAGGACTAAAGAGAGTCTAAACCAGGACTAAAGCAGGACTAAAGAGAGTCTAAACCAGGACTAAAGCAGGACTAAAGAGAGTCTAAACCAGGACTAAAGCAGGACTAAACAGAGTCTAAACCAGGACTAAAGCAGGACTAAAGACAGTCTAAACCAGGACTAAAGCAGGACTAAAGAGAGTCTAAACAAGGACTAAAGATAGTCTAAACCAGGACTAAAGCAGGACTAAAGAGAGTCTAAACCAGGACTAAAGAGAGTCCAAACCAGGACTAAAGCAGGACTAAAGAGAGTCTAAACCAGGACTAAAGAGAGTCTAAACCAGGACTAAAGCAGGACTAAAGAGAGTCTAAACCAGGACTAAAGCAGGACTAAAGAGAGACTAAACCAGGACTAAAGAGAGTCTAAACCAATACTAACGCAGGACTAAAGAGAGTCTAAACCAGGACTAAAGCAGGACTAAAGACAGTCTAAACCAGGACTAAAGCAGGACTAAAGAAAGTCTAAACCAGGACTAAAGCAGGACTAAAGAGAGTCTAAACCAGGACTAAAGCAGGACTAAAGACAGTCCAAACCAGGACTATAGCAGGACTAAAGAGAGTCTAAACCAGGACTAAAGAGAGTCTAAACCAGGACTAAAGCAGGACTAAAGAGAGTCTAAACCAGGACTAAAGCAGGACTAAAGAGAGTCTAAACCAGGACTAAAGCAGGACTAAAGACAGTCTAAACCAGGACTAAAGCAGGACTAAAGAGAGTCTAAACCAGGACTAAAGCAGGACTAAAGAGAGTCTAAACCAGGACTAAAGCAGGACTAAAGAGAGTCTAAACCAGGACTAAAGCAGGACAAAAGAGAGTCCAAACCAGGACTAAAGCAGGACTAAAGAGAGTCCAAACCAGGAGTAAAGCAGGACTAAAGAGAGTCTAAACCAGGACAAAAAGCAGGACTAAAGAGAGTCTAAACCAGGACTAAAGAGAGTCTAAACCAGGACTAAAGAGAGTCTAAACCAGGACTAAAGCAGGACTAAAGAGAGTCTAAACCAGGACTAAAGCAGGACTAAAGAGAGTCCAAACCAGGACTAAAGCAGGACTAAAGAGAGTCTAAACCAGGACTAAAGCAGGACTAAAGAGAGTCTAAACCAGGACTAAAGCAGAACTAAAGAGAGTCTAAACCAGGACTAAAGAGAGTCCTAACCAGGACTTAAGCAGGACTAAAGAGAGTCTAAACCAGGACTAAAGAGAGTCTAAACCAGGACTAAAGCAGGACTAAAGAGAGTCCAAACCAGGACTAAAGCAGGACTAAAGAGAGTCCAAACCAGGACTAAAGCAGGACTAAAGAGAGTCTAAACCAGTACTAAAGCAGGACTAAAGAGAGTCTAAACCAGGACTAAAGCAGGACTAAAGAGAGTCCAAACCAGGAATAAAGCAGGACTAAAGACAGTTTAAACCAGGACTAAAGAGAGTCTAAACCAGGACTAAAGCAGGACTACAGAGAGTCTAAACCAGGACTAAAGCAGGACTACAGAGAGTCTAAACCAGGACTAAAGAGAGTCTAAACCAGGACTAAAGCAGGACCAAAGAGAGTCTAAACCAGGACTAAAGCAGGACTAAAGAGAGTCCAAACCAGGACTAAAGCAGGACTAAAGAGAGTCCAAACCAGGACTAAAGCAGGACTAAAGAGAGTCTAAACCAGGACTAAAGAGAGTCCAAACCAGGACTAAAGCAGGACTAAAGAGAGTCTAAACCAGGACTAAAGCAGGACTACAGAGAGTCTAAACCAGGACTAAAGCAGGACTAAAGAGAGACTAAACCAGGACTAAAGAGAGTCTAAACCAGGACTAACGCAGGACTAAAGAGAGTCTAAACCAGGACTAAAGCAGGACTAAAGACAGTCTAAACCAGGACTAAAGCAGGACTAAAGAAAGTCTAAACCAGGACTAAAGCAGGACTAAAGAGAGTCTAAACCAGGACTAAAGCAGGACTAAAGACAGTCCAAACCAGGACTATAGCAGGACTAAAGAGAGTCTAAACCAGGACTAAAGAGAGTCTAAACCAGGACTAAAGCAGGACTAAAGAGAGTCTAAACCAGGACTAAAGCAGGACTAAAGAGAGTCTAAACCAGGACTAAAGCAGGACTAAAGACAGTCTAAACCAGGACTAAAGCAGGACTAAAGAGAGTCTAAACCAGGACTAAAGCAGGACTAAAGAGAGTCCAAACCAGGCCTAAAGCAGGACTAAAGAGAGTCTAAACCAGGACAAAAAGCAGGACTAAAGAGAGTCTAAACCAGGACTAAAGAGAGTCTAAACCAGGACTAAAGAGAGTCTAAACCAGGACTAAAGCAGGACTAAAGAGAGTCTAAACCAGGACTAAAGCAGGACTAAAGAGAGTCTAAACCAGGACTAAAGCAGGACTAAAGAGAGTCTAAACCAGGACTAAAGCAGAACTAAAGAGAGTCTAAACCAGGACTAAAGAGAGTCCTAACCAGGACTTGAGCAGGACTAAAGAGAGTCTAAACCAGGACTAAAGAGAGTCTAAACCAGGACTAAAGCAGGACTAAAGAGAGTCTAAACCAGGACTAAAGCAGGACTACAGAGAGTCTAAACCAGGACTAAAGATAGTCTGAACCAGGACTAAAGCAGGACTAAAGAGAGTCCAAACCAGGACTAAAGCAGGACTAAAGAGAGTCCAAACCAGGACTAAAGCAGGACTAAAGAGAGTCTAAACCAGTACTAAAGCAGGACTAAAGAGAGTCCAAACCAGGACTAAAGCAGGACTAAAGAGAGTCTAAACCAGTACTAAAGCAGGACTAAAGAGAGTCCAAACCAGGACTAAAGCAGGACTAAAGAGAGTCCAAACCAGGAATAAAGCAGGACTAAAGACAGTTTAAACCAGGACTAAAGAGAGTCTAAACCAGGACTAAAGCAGGACTACAGAGAGTCTAAACCAGGACTAAAGCAGGACTACAGAGAGTCTAAACCAGGACTAAAGAGAGTCTAAACCAGGCCTAAACCAGGACCAAAGAGAGTCTAAACCAGGACTAAAGCAGGACTAAAGAGAGTCCAAACCAGGACTAAAGCAGGACTAAAGAGAGTCCAAACCAGGACTAAACAAGGACTAAACCAGGACTAGGATTAGGGAATAAGCTATTTTTTGATTGTCCTGACATTATTTCTAAAATAAGACGTTTACTGTTCTCATCAGAAGAATGTAAATATTAATTATAATCCTCAAAGACACTTTCTTTTTTTTCCCTTTTTTTCTGACATTCATCAGCAGCTACTGTTTGTAACCTCATTTCCCCTGCTTCGCTCTTCGATGCTCGTGGCGACGGTCTTTTCTCTTGTTTTTACCTGTTTTATCTTAATTCTCACAAATGTGAAATCACAAAGTCGAGATTTTCCAAAGCCTGAAAAGCTCTGGAGCTTTTGTTGTTCTTTTGTTCTAAATAAAAGACAAAGTCCGGACCTGGACCTGGACCTGGGGGACCGGCTCTGGACCAGGATTAGAACCGGCTTTAGCAGGAGCAGATCCATAATGTGTGAGTCATAATCTCATCCTCTCTGATCCAAACGCAGCGGAAAATCCATCGTTTACACCCAAAAGACTCGTCCGGACTCGTTAAGGTCCGGCTCATAATCCAGGTCTGGGCCCGGGGCTCAGGTGCATCGTGGGTAATGTGGGCGGGTTAATCCCAGCGCCAGAGACAGAGATGAGAACATAATCCACACGAGCCGGGCCAAAGTGGACCAAAGCAGACCAACGAGGGACAAGAGTCTGAACCAGGTCTGAACCAGGTCTGAACCAGGTCTGAACCAGGTCTGAACCAGAACTAAACCAGGTCTAAACCAGAACTAAACCAGGTCTAAACCAGGTCTGAACCAGAACTAAACCAGGTCTGAACCAGGACTAAACCAGGTCTGAACCAGGACTAAACCAGGTCTGAACCAGAACTAAACCAGGTCTAAACCAGGTCTAAACCAGGTCTAAACCAGGTCTAAACCAGGTCTGAACCAGGTCTAAACCAGGTCTAAACCAGGTCTAAACCAGGTCTGAACCAGGTCTAAACCAGGTCTAAACCAGGTCTAAACCAGGTCTGAACCAGGTTTGAACCAGGTCTAAACCAGGTCTAAACCAGGACTAAACCAGGTCTAGACCAGATCTAAACCAGGTCTAAACCAGGTCTAAACCAGGTCTAAACCAGGTCTGAACCAGAACTAAACCAGGTCTGAACCAGAACTAAACCAGGTCTAAACCAGAACTAAACCAGGTCTAAACCAGGTCTGAACCAGGTCTAAACCAGGACTAAACCAGGTCTAGACCAGATCTAAACCAGGTCTAAACCAGAACTAAACCAGGTCTAAACCAGGTCCGTCACCTTGGAGGACACCTCCACAGTGCCCCTTTAATGAGCGTGCTCGGGGCCCTGCAGGACTCGTCTCATGTCCCCTCTCGTGCTCGGGCCCCTGCAGGACTCGTCTCATGTCCCCTCTCGTGCTCGGGGCCCTGCAGGACTCGTCTCATGTCCCCTCTCGTGCTCGGGCCCCTGCAGGACTCGTCTCATGTCCCCTCTCGTGCTCGGGCCCCTGCAGGACTCGTCTCATGTCCCCTCTCGTGCTCGGGCCCCTGCAAAACTCGTCTCATGTCCCCTCTCGTGCTCTGGGCTCTGCAGGACTCGTCTCATGTCCCCTCTCGTGCTCGGGCCCCTGCAGGACTCGTCTCATGTCCCCTCTCGTGCTCGGGCCCCTGCAGGACTCGTCTCATGTCCCCTCTCGTGCTGGACTCGTCTCATGTCCCCTCTCGTGCTCGGGGCCCTGCAGGACTCGTCTCATGTCCCCTCTCGTGCAGGACTCGTCTCATGTCCCCTCTCGTGCTCGGGGCCCTGCAGGACTCGTCTCATGTCCCCTCTCGTGCTCTGGGCTCTGCAGGACTCGTCTCATGTCCCCTCTCGTGCTCGGGCCCCTGCAGGACTCGTCTCATGTCCCCTCTCGTGCTCGGGCCCCTGCAGGACTCGTCTCATGTCCCCTCTCGTGCTCTGGGCTCTGCAGGACTCGTCTCATGTCCCCTCTCGTGCTCGGGCCCCTGCAGGACTCGTCTCATGTCCCTTCTCGTGCTCGGGCCCTGCAGGACTCGTCTCATGTCCCCTCTCGTGCTCGGGCCCCTGCAGGACTCGTCTCATGTCCCCTCTCGTGCTCGGGCCCCTGCAGGACTCGTCTCATGTCCCCTCTCGTGCTCTGGGCTCTGCAGGACTCGTCTCATGTCCCCTCTCGTGCTCGGGCCCCTGCAGGACTCGTCTCATGTCCCCTCTCGTGCTCGGGCCCCTGCAGGACTCGTCTCATGTCCCCTCTCGTGCTCTGGGCTCTGCAGGACTCGTCTCATGTCCCCTCTCGTGCTCGGGGCCCTGCAGGACTCGTCTCATGTCCCCTCTCGTGCTCGGGCCCCTGCAGGACTCGTCTCATGTCCCCTCTCGTGCTCTGGGCTCTGCAGGACTCGTCTCATGTCCCCTCTTGTGCTCGGGCCCCTGCAGGACTCGTCTCATGTCCCCTCTTGTGCTCTGGGCTCTGCAGGACTCGTCTCATGTCCCCTCTTGTGCTCTGGGCTCTGCAGGACTCGTCTCATGTCCCCTCTCGTGCTCTGGGCTCTGCAGGACTCGTCTCATGTCCCCTCTTGTGCTCGGGCCCCTGCAGGACTCGTCTCATGTCCCCTCTTGTGCTCTGGGCTCTGCAGGACTCGTCTCATGTCCCCTCTTGTGCTCGGGCCCCTGCAGGACTCGTCTCATGTCCCCTCTCGTGCTCTGGGCTCTGCAGGACTCGTCTCATGTCCCCTCTTGTGCTCGGGCCCCTGCAGGACTCGTCTCATGTCCCCTCTTGTGCTCTGGGCTCTGCAGGACTCGTCTCATGTCCCCTCTTGTGCTCTGGGCTCTGCAGGACTCGTCTCATGTCCCCTCTCGTGCTCTGGGCTCTGCAGGACTCGTCTCATGTCCCCTCTTGTGCTCGGGCCCCTGCAGGACTCGTCTCATGTCCCCTCTTGTGCTCTGGGCTCTGCAGGACTCGTCTCATGTCCCCTCTTGTGCTCGGGCCCCTGCAGGACTCGTCTCATGTCCCCTCTCGTGCTCTGGGCTCTGCAGGACTCGTCTCATGTCCCCTCTTGTGCTCGGGCCCCTGCAGGACTCGTCTCATGTCCCCTCTTGTGCTCTGGGCTCTGCAGGACTCGTCTCATGTCCCCTCTTGTGCTCTGGGCTCTGCAGGACTCGTCTCATGTCCCCTCTCGTGCTCTGGGCTCTGCAGGACTCGTCTCATGTCCCCTCTCGTGCTCTGGGCTCTGCAGGAATCGTCTCATGTCCCCTCTCGTGCTCTGGGCCCTGCAGGACTCGTCTCATGTCCCCTCTCGTGCTCGGGCCCTGCAGGACTCGTCTCATGTCCCCTCTCGTGCTCTGGGCTCTGCAGGACTCGTCTCATGTCCCCTCTCGTGCTCTGGGCTCTGCAGGACTCGTCTCATGTCCCCTCTCGTGCTCGGGCCCCTGCAGGACTCGTCTCATGTCCCCTCTTGTGCTCGGGCCCTGCAGGACTCGTCTCATGTCCGCTCTCGTGCTCGGGGCCCTGCAGGACTTGTCTCATGTCCCCTCTCGTGCTCGGGCCCCTGCAGGACTCGTCTCATGTCCCCTCTCGACGTTACAAGGTTAAATCTTAAACGTTTGTCTTTGTCAAACTCAAATTCATATTCAGCGGCGTTAATTTGAGCGGAAACATTGTGAGATAAGACAAAGTCCAAACACAGAGAGTGAAGTGTGTCCACAGACTGACACTGTGTCTTATCTCCTGCCGTCCTCGTCTCCTGCCGTCCTCGTCTCCACGGGCAACCGATAAAGCACTGCACTTTTAAGTCTGTCTGAAGAAGACACAAACAAAAGAGGAGAGAAGAGAGGGAGGAGAGAGGAGAGAGGGAGGAGAGAGGAGAGAGGAGAGAGGGAGGAGAGAGGGAGGAGAGAGGAGAGAGGGAGGAGAGAGAGGGAGGAGAGGGAGGAGAGAGGAGAGAGGGAGGAGAGAGGGAGGAGAGAGGAGAGAGGGAGAGAGAGAGGGAGGAGAGGGAGGAGAGAGGAGAGAGGGAGGAGAGAGGGAGGAGAGAGGAGAGAGGGAGGAGAGAGGAGAGAGGGAGGAGAGAGGAGAGAGGAGAGAGGGAGGAGAGAGGGAGGAGAGAGGGAGGAGAGAGGGAGGAGAGAGGAGAGAGGAGAGAGGGAGGAGAGAGGAGAGAGGGAGGAGAGAGGGAGGAGAGAGGAGAGAGGGAGGAGAGAGGAGAGAGGGAGGAGAGAGAGGGAGGAGAGAGGAGAGAGGGAGGAGAGAGGAGAGAGAGAGGAGAGAGGGAGGAGAGAGGAGAGAGGGAGGAGAGAGGAGAGAGGGAGGAGAGAGGAGAGAGGAGAGAGGGAGGAGAGAGAGAGAGGGAGGAGAGAGGGAGGAGAGAGGAGAGAGGGAGGAGAGAGGAGAGAGGAGGAGAGAGGAGAGAGGGAGGAGAGAGGAGAGAGAGAGGAGAGAGGGAGGAGAGAGGAGAGAGGGAGGAAGAGAGGAGAGAGAGAGAGAGAGGGAGGAGAGAGGAGAGAGGGAGGAGAGAGGAAGAGGGAGGAGAGAGAGGGAGGAGAGAGGAGAGAGGGAGGAGAGAGGAGAGAGAGAGGAGAGAGGGAGGAGAGAGGAGAGAGGGAGGAGAGAGGAGAGAGGGAGGAGAGAGGAGAGAGGAGAGAGGGAGGAGAGAGGAGAGAGGGAGGAGAGAGGGAGGAGAGAGGAGAGAGGGAGGAGAGAGGAGAGAGGGAGGAGAGAGAGGGAGGAGAGAGGAGAGAGGGAGGAGAGAGGAGAGAGAGAGGAGAGAGGAAGGAGGGAGGAGAGGAGGAGAAAGGAGAGGAGAGAGGAGAGAGGGAGGAGAGAGGGAGGAGAGAGGAGAGAGGGAGGAGAGAGGAAGGAGGGAGGAGAGAGAGAAGTGATTAGTTTCTCTGAATTCACTTCTGTTACTTTTCTTTCTTTTTTCTAATACTTATGATCGAGTCTTTCACTTAAACTTAAACTTTACATTTTACATTCACTGTTTGAATTTACATTTAAACTTTGAACTTTGAACTTTAAACTGATCTGATTATGATTGACAGTTCCTCATGTTTGAAGCGCTGCTTTCCTTCTCCACTGTTCTGATTGGTCGCCCCTGGTTCTGTAACCCCGCCCCTGTGACTCCGCCTTCTGTTCTGTGACTCCACCCCCTGCTCTGTGACCCCGCCCCTCCTCTCTCTGCTCACTCCAACTTCCTTCTTCTTCTCTTTCTCCTTCTCTTTCTCCTTCTCCTCCTCTTTCTCTTCCTCTTCCTCCTTCTTCTCCTCCTCTTCCCCTTCTTCCTCCCCTTCCTCTTTCTCCTCCTCCTCTTCCTCCTCCTCTTCCTCCTCCTTCTCTTCCTCCTTCTCTTCCTCCTTCTCTTCCTCCTCCTCCTCCCCTTCCTCCTCTTCCTCGTCCTCTTCCTCCTCCTCTTCTTCCTCCTCCTCTTCCTCCTCCCTCCCCTTTCCTCCTCCTCCTCCTCCCCTTCCTCCTCCTCCTCCTCCCCTTCCTCCCCCTCCTCTTCCTCCTCCTCCTCTTCCTCCTCCTCTTCCTCCTCCTCCTCCTCTTCCTCCTTCTCTTCCTCCTCCTCCTCCCCTTCCTCCTCCTCCTCCTCCCCTTCCTCCTCCTCCTCCCCTTCCTCCCCCTCCTCTTCCTCCTCCTCTTCCTCCTCCTCCTCTTCCTCTTTCTCTTCCTCCTTCTCTTCCTCCTCCTCCTCCCCTTCCTCTTCCTCCTCCTCCCCTTTCTCCCCCCTCCCTCCTCCTCTTCTTCCTCTCCTCCTCCTCCTCCCCTTCCTCCTCCTCCCCTTCCTCCTCCTCCTCCCCTTCCTCTTCCTCCTCCTCCCCTCCTCCCCTCCTCCTCCTCTTCTTCCTCTTCCTCCTCCTCCTCCCCTTCCTCCTCCTCCCCTTCCTCCTCCTCCTCCCCTTCCTCCCCCTCCTCCTCCCCTTCCTCCTCCTCCTCCTCCCCTTCCTCCTCCTCCCCTTCCTCCTCCTCCTCCTCCTCCTCCCCTTCCTCCTCCTCCCCTTCCTCCTCCTCCTCCTCCTCCTCCCCTTCCTCCTCCTCTTCCTCCTCCTCCTCCCCCTCCTCCTCCTCCTCCATCTCTTTATCTTTCTCTTTCTCCTCCTCTTTCTCTTCCTCCTTTTCTCTTTCTCCTTCTCTTCCTCTTTCTCCTTCTCTTCCTCCTCCTCCTCCTCCTCCTCCTCCATTAGTCTGTGACTTATGTCTGTAGACAGTGTCTGACATCAAACTGGATTTGTCCTTCCAAAACTACGTCCCAGGATTTGGTCCTGGTCCAAGACTATGTCCTGGTCCTGGTCCAAAACCCACAATGTTGCAAAGGAAAGACACAACAGAGAAAGTAATATGTCCCAAATGTGCTCAGGGTTTAATCCAGGTTAAAGTCTGTTTTAGTCCAGGTTTAGTCCTGGTCCTAAAAACATGAAAAAGGTCACGATTTATCTTGTTAAACACAGAGGGAGGTGTGCCCGGGGGGAGGTGTGTCCAGGGTACACAGGACATAGGGCATAGGGCATAGGGCATAGGACACAGGACACAGGACACAGGACACAGGACACAGGACACAGGACATAGGACACAAGACACTGGACACAGGACATAGGACATAGGACAAGGACACAAGACATAGAACACAGGACACTGGACACAAGACATAGAACACAGGACACAGGACACTGGACACAGGACATAGGACACAGGACACTGGACACCTCTCTGGCCTCTCTCTCTTCGTCTCTCTCTCAAACAAAAGACTTCATTTCTCATTCACAGCCGCACTGAGCGCGCTCAGTCCAACTTCAGGGACGACACTGGATATTTCCCAGAGTGCTTTTATCCCCCTTCTTTCTCATCCTTCCCTCTCTCCGTTTCCTAATCTCCCTTTTCTGTCTGTTCTTCTTCCTTCCGTCTTCTTTATTTCTCCCCCTCCTCTCCTTCCCTCCCTCCCTCCTCTCCTCCTCCCCCCTCCTCTCTCCCTCCTCTCTCCCCCTCCTCTCTCTCTCCCCCCCCCCTCCTCTCTCCCTCCTCCCCCCTCCTCTCTCCCTCCTCTCTCCCCCTCCTCTCCCTCCTCTCTCCCTCTCTCTCTCTCTCTCCCCCTCCTCTCCCTCCTCTCTCTCCCTCCTCCTCTCTCTCTCCTCTCTCCTCTCTCCTCCCCTCCTCTCTCTCTCCCTCTCTCTCTCCTCTCTCTCTCCCTCTCTCTCTCCTCTCTCCCTCCTCTCTCCCTCCTCTCCCCCTCCTCTCTCTCTCCCTCTCTCTCTCCTCTCTCTCTCCCCCTCCTCTCTCTCTCCCTCTCTCTCTCCTCTCTCTCTCCCTCTCTCTCTCCTCTCTCTCTCCTCTCTCCCTCCTCTCTCCCCCTCCTCTCCCCCTCCTCTCTCTCTCCCTCTCTCTCTCCTCTCTCTCTCCCTCTCTCTCTCCTCTCTCTCTCCTCTCTCCCTCCTCTCTCTCTCTCTCTCCCCCTCCTCTCTCTCTCCCTCTCTCTCTCCTCTCTCTCTCCCTCTCTCTCTCCTCTCTCTCCCCCTCCTCTCTCTCCCTCTCTCTCTCCTCTCTCTCTCCCTCTCTCTCTCCTCTCTCCCTCCTCTCTCCCCCTCCTCTCCCCCTCCTCTCTCTCTCCCTCTCTCTCTCCTCTCTCTCCTCTCTCTCCCCCTCCTCTCTCTCCCTCTCTCTCTTCTCTCTCTCTCCCCCTCCTCTCTCTCTCTCCTCTCTCTCTCCCTCTCTCTCCCTCTCTCTCCTCTCTCTCCTCTCTCTCCCCCTCCTCTCTCTCCCTCTCTCTCTCCTCTCTCTCTCCCTCTCTCTCTCCTCTCTCTCTCCCTCTCTCTCCCTCTTTCTCTCCTCTCTCTCTCCTCTCTCTCTCCCTCTCTCTCTCCTCTCTCTCTCCCTCTCTCTCTCCTCTCTCTCTCCCTCTCTCTCCCTCTCTCTCTCCTCTCTCCCTCCCTCTCTCTCTTCTCTCTCTCTCCCCCTCCTCTCTCTCTCTCCTCTCTCTCTCCCTCTCTCTCCCTCTCTCTCTCCTCTCTCTCCTCTCTCTCCCCCTCCTCTCTCTCCCTCTCTCTCTCCTCTCTCTCTCCCTCTCTCTCTCCTCTCTCTCTCCCTCTCTCTCCCTCTTTCTCTCCTCTCTCTCTCCTCTCTCTCTCCCTCTCTCTCTCCTCTCTCTCTCCCTCTCTCTCTCCCTCTCTCTCTCCTCTCTATCTCCCTCTCTCTCCTCTCTCTCTCCCTCTCTCTCTCCTCTCTCCCTCCCCCCTCCCCCTCTCTCTCTTCTCTGTAATTAGCTTTATGTAAAACACTTCCACCAAGTTTTAATTGATTAAGTCTTTGGTGTTTTCTCCGAGCGCGAAACGAACGCCGCTCGATCCAATTAGAAACGCCAGAGAACTCCAGGTCCCATGATGCAGTGCGGCGCCGCGCCCCGCTCCCCCGCGAGACCCCAAAGGCCTTGAAGGGATTTGTTATTAACTGGATTACAAGCGTGTAATCCCTGAACGTTCCCTGCGGAGCCGCAAACAGCTGTAGAACAAAAGCCCAGAACAACCACGCGCACCTGAACGCGCCGCGGCCGCGCCTTCAACGGCCACGCCTTCACTCCCGACACGCGGGTGCACGCGCGCCAACTTTGAGACGCGCAGGTTCGTCCGGCGTCTCCAGAGAAAAAGCCCCACGTTTCCTCGTTTGATCCCCAATTAATGGAACAAATCCCAGCTAATGACGCTCTGTGCGCCGGACGACGGAGCGTTTATGTCGGAAATGAGCAGATTACGGTTTCATTAGCGTCACAAAGGGCGGTTTAGGGACAGGATTAGGAGGAGGTGCAAAAGGAGGAGGTGCAAAAGGTGCAAAAGGAGAAGGTGCAAAAGGAGAAGGTGCAAAAGGAGGTGGTGCAAAAGGAGGAGGTGCAAAAGGAGAAGGTGCAAAAGGAGGAGGTGCAAAAGGAGAAGGTGCAAAAGGAGAAGGGGCAAAAGGAGAAGGTGCGAAAGGAGGAGGGGCAAAAAGAGGAGGTGCAAAAGGAGGAGGTGCAAAAGGAGAAGGTGCGAAAGGAGGTGGTGCAAAAGGAGGAGGTGCAAAAGGAGAAGGTGCAAAAGGAGGAGGTGCAAAAGGAGGAGGTGCAAAAGGAGAAGGTGCAAAAGGAGAAGGTGCGAAAGGAGGAGGGGCAAAAAGAGGAGGTGCAAAAGGAGGAGGTGCAAAAGGAGAAGGTGCAAAAGGAGAAGGTGCGAAAGGAGGAGGGGCAAAAAGAGGAGGTGCAAAAGGAGGAGGTGCAAAAGGAGAAGGTGCGAAAGGAGGAGGGGCAAAAAGAGGAGGTGCAAAAGGAGAAGTGGCAAAAGGAGGAGGTGCAAAAGGAGGAGGTGTGAGAGACCTGCTCCGGACCTGAGCGTTTCCTCACAAACACGCTGCAAAGACGTGGCCCGCTCTTGAGTGTTCATCAGCCGCTCTGAGCGTCGAATGGCTGAGCGGCAAGCACGTATGCAAGGGGGAGGAGCCTAAGGGAGGAGCCTGAGGGAGAGGCCTGAGGGAGAGGCCTGAGGGAGAGGCCTGAGGGAGAGGCCTGAGGGAGGGGCCTGAGGGAGGAGCCTGAGGGAGGAGCCTGAGGGAGAGGCCTGAGGGAGGGGCCTGAGGGAGGGGCCTGTGGGAGGGGCCTGAGGGAGGAGCCTGTGGGAGGGGCCTGAGGGAGGGGCCTGAGGGAGGGGCCTGAGGGAGGAGCCTGAGGGAGGAGCCTGAGGGAGAGGCCTGAGGGAGGGGCCTGAGGGAGGGGCCTGTGGGAGGGGCCTGAGGAGGAGCCTGTGGGAGGGGCCTGAGGGAGGGGCCTGAGGGAGGGGCCTGAGGGAGGGGCCTGAGGGAGGGGCCTGAGGGAGGAGCCTGTGGGAGGGGCCTGCGTCCTGCTGACGTCATCGACATTGATCCGAGAATCTAAATAAATGTGTGACTCGTGATTGTTCTCGTACAATAAACGCGTAAACATCGTGCGGTGCAGAAGATTGCTGCTCTCTGATTGGTTCTCTGTCTGAATCCAAGGCGCACGATTGGCCGGTGGCGTTTGGCTGAAAGTTGATGAGGAATAAGTGTGAATTTGGTGAAAAGAGTGGCACAAAACACATGTGTGAAAAGGACTAAATGAAGAGGAAGTGCCAGGGCCCGAAGCACTTCTCTTTTCACTCTTTCAAAATAAAGGTCATCGGTTTAAGGTGCTTGTTCTTCCTGTGCAGGTGGAGCTGACATGTTGGTGCTTGTTCTTCCTGTGCAGGTGGAGCTGACATGTTGGTGCTTGTTCTTCCTGTGCAGGTGGAGCTGACGTGTTGGTGCTTGTTCTTCCTGTGCAGGTGGAGCTGACGTGTTGGTGCTTGTTCTTCCTGTGCAGGTGGAGCTGACGTGTTGGTGCTTGTTCTTCCTGTGCAGGTGGAGCTGACGTGTTGGTGCTTGTTCTTCCTGTGCAGGTGGAGCTGACGTGTTGGTGCTTGTTCTTCCTGTGCAGGTGGAGCTGACGTGTTGGTGCTTGTTCTTCCTGTGCAGGTGGAGCTGACGTGTTGGTGCTTGTTCTTCCTGTGCAGGTGGAGCTGACGTGTTGGTGCTTGTTCTTCCTGTGCAGGTGGAGCTGACGTGTTGGTGCTTGTTCTTCCTGTGCAGGTGGAGCTGACGTGTTGGTGCTTGTTCTTCCTGTGCAGGTGGAGCTGACGTGTTGGTGCTTGTTCTTCTTGTGCAGGTGGAGCTGACGTGTTGGTGCTTGTTCTTACTGTGCAGGTGGAGCTGACGTGTTGGTGCTTGTTCTTCCTGTGCAGGTGGAGCTGACGTGTTGGTGCTTGTTCTTCCTGTGCAGGTGGAGCTGACGGGCAGCAGCTCCTTCGACTACATCCACCCTGGAGACCATGTGGAGATGGCGGAGCAGTTGGGGATGAAGCTTCCTCCGGGTCGAGGTCTTTCTCTTCAGACGAGTGTCCACGACGACGCCGCCTCTTCGGCCTCGTCTTCCTCACACTCCGACTCCCCAGAACCAGGTGCAGCTTCCTCTCCTCTTCTTCTCTCCTTCCTCTTCTCCTCTTCCTCTTCTATCCTTCCTCTTCTTCTCCTCTTCTTCTTCTCCTCTTCTTCTTCTCCTCTTCTTCTTCTCTCCTTCCTCTTCTCCTCTTCCTCTTCTCCTCTTCTTCTCCTCTTCCTCTTCTTTCCTTCCTCTTCCTCTTGTCTCCTTCCTCATCCCCTCTTCCTCTCCTTCCTCATCCTCTTCTCTCCTTCACCTCATCCTCTCCTTCCTCATCCTCTTCTCTCCTTCCCCTCTTCCTCTCCTTCCTCATCCTCTTCTCTCCTTCCCCTCTTCCTCTTCTCCTCTTCCTATTCTCTCCTTCCTCTTCCTCTTATCTCCTTCCTCTTCTCCTCTTCCTCTTCTCCTCTTCCTCTTCCTCTTCTCTCCCCCCTCCCCCTGCCTCCTCCCCCTCTCTGGTCCACTTGTAATTAGCTGCAGTGTTTGCTCAGACTCTGACGGACTTCGGCTTGTGTTTAATTTTCCAATGAACTTTTCAATATTTTACATCAAATTAACGTCGACCTCGTCACGGACGCGACAAACACCCGGACTCGCCGTAATTAGACCTGTTTGGTTTAGTCCTGGTTTAGTCCCCGATCAGTCCTGGTTTAGTCCTGCTTTAGTCCTGCTTTAGACCTGCTTTAGACCTGCTTTAGACCTGCTTTAGTCCTGCTTTAGACCTGCTTTAGACCTGCTTTAGTCCTGCTTTAGACCTGCTTTAGTCCTGCTTTAGTCCTGCTTTAGACCTGCTTTAGACCTGCTTTAGTCCTGCTTTAGACCTGCTTTAGTCCTGGTTTATACCTGGTTTAGTCCTGCTTTAGACCTGCTTTAGACCTGCTTTAGTCCTGCTTTAGACCTGCTTTAGTCCTGCTTTAGTCCTGCTTTAGACCTGCTTTAGACCTGCTTTAGTCCTGCTTTAGACCTGCTTTAGTCCTGGTTTATACCTGGTTTAGTCCTGCTTTAGACCTGCTTTAGACCTGCTTTAGTCCTGCTTTAGACCTGGTTTAGTCCTGGTTTAGACCTGGTTTAGTCCTGGTTTATACCTGCTTTAGTCCTGCTTTAGACCTGCTTTAGTCCTGGTTTAGACCTGCTTTAGTCCTGCTTTAGTCCTGTTTTAGACCTGCTTTAGTCCTGCTTTAGTCCTGCTTTAGTCCTGTTTTAGACCTGCTTTAGTCTTTTGTGCTCTCGTCCTCTTGACTTCGCAGCTGTAAATTGATCTGGACTTTCATCTGATTTTTAAGAATCATTTTCATAACTCGAGTGGTTTAAACTCTGCGGCGGATTCGACCTTGAATCTGATCGTTTTGAAATCGCTTCGTCTCATCTTAAAAAACATGACGCAATCCACAAAGTCAAAGAGAAAAACCTCCCACAGAGAAGGAAACAAAACCAGACCTAAACCAGGTCTAAACCAGGACTAAACCAGGTCTAAACCAGGACTAAACCAGAAATAAACCAGGTCTAAACCAGGTCTAAACCAGGTCTAAACCAGGACTAAACCAGGTCTAAACCAGGACTAAACCAGGTCTAAACCAGGACTAAACCAGGTCTAAACCAGGTCTAAACCAGGACTAAACCAGGTATAAACCAGGACTAAACCAGGTCTAAACCAGGTCTAAACCAGGACTAAACCAGGTCTAAACCAGGTCTAAACCAGGACTAAACCAGGACTAAACCAGGACTAAACCAGGTCTAAACCAGGTATAAACCAGGACTAAACCAGGTATAAACCAGGACTAAACCAGGTCTAAACCAGGACTAAACCAGGTCTAAACCAGGACTAAACCAGGTATAAACCAGGACTAAACCAGGTCTAAACCAGGTCTAAACCAGGTCTAAACCAGGACTAAACCAGGTCTAAACCAGGACTAAACCAGGTCTAAACCAGGACTAAACCAGGACTAAACCAGGACTAAACCACATCTAAACCAGGTATAAACCAGGACTAAACCAGGTCTAAACCAGGACTAAACCAGGACTAAACCAGGTCTAAACCAGGTCTAAACCAGGACTAAATCTTTTACGTCTTTAGCTTTCACGTTCTTTCCTGATTGGACTCTTTAACCTTCATCATTTCAGGCTCAGAAGTGAAACCTGTTGAAAGAGTTTGCGATGTCGTCATGGTGACGCTCCACGCTGCGTTCAAACACTCGGAGCTCGCGCTGCGTTAAAGTGTCAGTCAAAATGTGACTTTATTCACTTTAGAATCAAACTTAACCTCTGCGTTTGAGTCTCTCTGTCTCCACATCGCTCTGAAAGTAAAAGTACTTTACACAGAGAGAACGAGGAAGAACAACTGAACCAGTTTGAATCCTGGTCTGGACCTAGTCCCAGGTCTAGACCAACGGACAAATATGAATATAGTTTAGTCCTGGTTTAGACATGGTTTAGACCTTGTTTAGACCTGGTTTAGACCTGGTTTAGTCCTGGTTTAGTCCTGGTTTAGTCCTGGTTTAGTCCTGGTTTAGACCTGGTTTAGACCTGTTTTAGTCCTGGTTTAGTCCTGGTTTATCCTGGTTTAGTCCTGGTTTAGTCCTGGTTTAGACCTGGTTTAGACCTGGTTTAGACCTGGTTTAGTCCTGGTTTAGTCCTGGTTTAGTCCTGGTTTAGACCTGGTTTAGACCTGGTTTAGTCCTGGTTTAGACCTGGTTTAGACCTGGTTTAGACCTGGTTTAGACCTGGTTTAGTCCTGGTTTAGACCTGGTTTAGTCCTGGTTTAGACCTGGTTTAGTCCTGGTTTAGAGCTGGTTTAGACCTGATTTAGACCTGGTTTAGTCCTGGTTTAGTCCTGGTTTATCCTGGTTTAGTCCTGGTTTAGACCTGGTTTAGTCCTGGTTTAGACCTGGTTTAGTCCTGGTTTAGACCTGGTTTAGTCCTGGTTTAGAGCTGGTTTAGACCTGGTTTAGACCTGGTTTAGTCCTGGTTTAGTCCTGGTTTAGTCCTGGTTTAGACCTGGTTTAGTCCTGGTTTAGTCCTGGTTTAGACCTGGTTTAGACCTGGTTTAGTCCTGGTTTAGTCCTGGTTTAGACCTGGTTTAGACCTGGTTTAGTCCTGGTTTAGTCCTGGTCTTTGGGCAGGTGTTGGATTAATCCATATTAATGCACGTTTCAGACTAAATGAATATTAATCTTTAGTTTTCTCTCGTTTAAACTGCTCCTTATTTCCCTCATTAAAACACTGAACGCTTTATTTATCCACATTTAGAGCTGTTTGGTTTCTGCGGCGACTCAAACGCTCGATAATAGAAGACATTTCTCATAATTACATCGTTTACGGCTCAAAGTCGTCAGAGTCAAAGCCGGAGCTGGAAAACGTTTGACACTTTCACGCCGCAAACGAGAAAAGAGTTTTAGACTCATTTTAGGACAAACAAGTGACTCTTTTTACTTCAAACTCATAAATAAATAATAAAGACGTAAATAACACCTAAAATAAACAATAAATCACTGAAGATTGAAAAATGATCCTTATTTTCCAGGTGAAAGTGATTCAAAGTTCGACTGATACAGACTTGAATATGTGTTTATGTAACTCCTTGCTAATGCTAATGCTAATGCTATTGCTAAAGCTATTGCTAAAGCTATTGCTAACCCTGCACCACCTGAACCGTTGACGTTTAAAGCTCTGTTTTGACTAACGGACGATTCAGTCGATTGTTTCTGTCGTTGGCGTCAGAAACAATCGAATGACGTGTTTCACTGCCACGTTTTACTTCCTCAGACACAGGAAGTGCCGAGCTCCGACCGTAGCTCGTCTCCCTCGCCTCCCTCGTCTCCCCCTCATCTCCCCCTCATCTCCCCCTCGTCTCCCTCGCCTCCCTCGCCTCCCTCGCCTCCCTCGTCTCCCCCTCATCTCCCCCTCATCTCCCCCTCGTCTCCCTCGCCTCCCTCGCCTCCCTCGCCTCCCTCGTCTCCCCCTCATCTCCCCCTCATCTCCCCCTCGTCTCCCTCGCCTCCCTCGCCTCCCTCGCCTCCCTCGCCTCCCTCGCCTCCCTCGTCTCCCTCGTCTCCCCCTCATCTCCCCCTCATCTCCCCCTCGTCTCCCTCGCCTCCCTCGTCTCCCTCGCCTCCCTCGTCTCCCTCGTCTCCCTCGCCTCCCTCGCCTCCCTCGCCTCCCTCGTCTCCCTCGTCTCCCCCTCATCTCCCCCTCATCTCCCCCTCGTCTCCCTCGCCTCCCTCGTCTCCCTCGCCTCCCTCGTCTCCCCCTCGTCTCCCTCGCCGCCCTCGTCTCCCTCGTCTCCCTCGCCTCCCTCGTCTCCCTCGTCTCCCTCGCCTCCCTCGTCTCCCTCGCCTCCCTCGTCTCCCTTGTCTCCCTCGCCTCCCTCGCCTCCCTCGCCTCCCTCGTCTCCCTCGTCTCCCCCTCATCTCCCCCTCATCTCCCCCTCGTCTCCCTCGCCTCCCTCGTCTCCCTCGCCTCCCTCGTCTCCCTCGTCTCCCTCGCCTCCCTCGTCTCCCTCGCCTCCCTCGTCTCCCTCGCCTCCCTCGCCTCCCTCGTCTCCCTCGTCTCCCTCGCCTCCCTCGTCTCCCTCGTCTCCCTCGCCTCCCTCGTCTCCCTCGTCTCCCTCGCCTCCCTCGTCTCCCTCGTCTCCCCCTCATCTCCCCCTCGCCTCCCTCGTCTCCCTCGCCTCCCTCGCCTCCCTCGCCTCCCTCGTCTCCCCCTCGTCTCCCCCTCGTCTCCCTCGCCTCCCTCGTCTCCCTCGCCTCCCTCGTCTCCCTCGCCTCCCTCGTCTCCCTCGCCTCCCTCGCCTCCCTCGCCTCCCTCGCCTCCCTCGCCTCCCTCGTCTCCCTCGTCTCCCCCTCATCTCCCCCTCATCTCCCCCTCGTCTCCCTCGCCTCCCTCGTCTCCCTCGCCTCCCTCGTCTCCCTCGCCTCCCTCGTCTCCCTCGCCTCCCTCGCCTCCCTCGTCTCCCTCGTCTCCCTCGCCTCCCTCGTCTCCCTCGCCTCCCTCGTCTCCCTCGTCTCCCTCGCCTCCCTCGCCTCCCTCGTCTCCCTCGTCTCCCTCGCCTCCCTCGTCTCCCTCGTCTCCCTCGCCTCCCTCGTCTCCCTCGTCTCCCTCGCCTCCCTCGTCTCCCTCGTCTCCCCCTCATCTCCCCCTCGCCTCCCTCGTCTCCCTCGCCTCCCTCGCCTCCCTCGCCTCCCTCGTCTCCCCCTCGTCTCCCCCTCGTCTCCCTCGCCTCCCTCGTCTCCCTCGCCTCCCTCGTCTCCCTCGCCTCCCTCGTCTCCCTCGCCTCCCTCGCCTCCCTCGCCTCCCTCGTCTCCCTCGTCTCCCCCTCATCTCCCCCTCATCTCCCCCTCGTCTCCCTCGCCTCCCTCGTCTCCCTCGCCTCCTTCGTCTCCCTCGCCTCCCTCGTCTCCCTCGCCTCCCTCGTCTCCCTCGCCTCCCTCGCCTCCCTCGTCTCCCTCGTCTCCCTCGCCTCCCTCGTCTCCCTCGTCTCCCTCGCCTCCCTCGTCTCCCTCGTCTCCCTCGCCTCCCTCGTCTCCCTCGTCTCCCCCTCATCTCCCCCTCGCCTCCCTCGTCTCCCTCGCCTCCCTCGCCTCCCTCGCCTCCCTCGTCTCCCTCGTCTCCCTCGCCTCCCTCGTCTCCCTCGTCTCCCTCGCCTCCCTCGTCTCCCTCGTCTCCCTCGCCTCCCTCGTCTCCCTCGTCTCCCTCGTCTCCCCCTCATCTCCCCCTCGCCTCCCTCGTCTCCCTCGCCTCCCTCGCCTCCCTCGTCTCCCCCTCGTCTCCCCCTCGTCTCCCCCTCATCTCCCCCTCGTCTCCCTCGCCTCCCTCGTCTCCCTCGCCTCCCTCGTCTCCCTCGTCTCCCTCGCCTCCCTCGTCTCCCTCGCCTCCCTCGTCTCCCTCGCCTCCCTCGTCTCCCTCGCCTCCCTCGTCTCCCTCGCCTCCCTCGTCTCCCTCGTCTCCCTCGCCTCCCTCGTCTCCCTCGTCTCCCTCGCCTCCCTCGTCTCCCTCGTCTCCCTCGCCTCCCTCGTCTCCCTCGTCTCCCCCTCATCTCCCCCTCGCCTCCCTCGTCTCCCTCGCCTCCCTCGCCTCCCTCGCCTCCCTCGTCTCCCCCTCGTCTCCCCCTCGTCTCCCTCGCCTCCCTCGTCTCCCTCGCCTCCCTCGTCTCCCTCGCCTCCCTCGTCTCCCTCGCCTCCCTCGCCTCCCTCGCCTCCCTCGTCTCCCTCGTCTCCCCCTCATCTCCCCCTCGTCTCCCTCGCCTCCCTCGTCTCCCTCGCCTCCCTCGTCTCCCTCGCCTCCCTCGTCTCCCTCGCCTCCCTCGCCTCCCTCGTCTCCCTCGTCTCCCTCGCCTCCCTCGTCTCCCTCGCCTCCCTCGTCTCCCTCGTCTCCCTCGCCTCCCTCGCCTCCCTCGTCTCCCTCGTCTCCCTCGCCTCCCTCGTCTCCCTCGTCTCCCCCTCATCTCCCCCTCGCCTCCCTCGTCTCCCTCGCCTCCCTCGCCTCCCTCGCCTCCCTCGTCTTCCCCTCGTCTCCCCCTCGTCTCCCTCGCCTCCCTCGTCTCCCTCGCCTCCCTCGTCTCCCTCGCCTCCCTCGTCTCCCTCGCCTCCCTCGCCTCCCTCGCCTCCCTCGCCTCCCTCGCCTCCCTCGCCTCCCTCGTCTCCCTCGTCTCCCCCTCATCTCCCCCTCATCTCCCCCTCGTCTCCCTCGCCTCCCTCGTCTCCCTCGCCTCCCTCGTCTCCCTCGCCTCCCTCGTCTCCCTCGCCTCCCTCGTCTCCCTCGTCTCCCTCGCCTCCCTCGTCTCCCTCGTCTCCCTCGCCTCCCTCGTCTCCCTCGTCTCCCCCTCATCTCCCCCTCGCCTCCCTCGTCTCCCTCGCCTCCCTCGCCTCCCTCGCCTCCCTCGTCTCCCCCTCGTCTCCCCCTCGTCTCCCTCGCCTCCCTCGTCTCCCTCGCCTCCCTCGTCTCCCTCGCCTCCCTCGTCTCCCTCGCCTCCCTCGCCTCCCTCGCCTCCCTCGCCTCCCTCGCCTCCCTCGTCTCCCTCGTCTCCCCCTCATCTCCCCCTCATCTCCCCCTCGTCTCCCTCGCCTCCCTCGTCTCCCTCGCCTCCCTCGTCTCCCTCGCCTCCCTCGTCTCCCTCGCCTCCCTCGCCTCCCTCGTCTCCCTCGTCTCCCTCGCCTCCCTCGTCTCCCTCGTCTCCCTCGCCTCCCTCGTCTCCCTCGTCTCCCTCGCCTCCCTCGTCTCCCTCGTCTCCCCCTCATCTCCCCCTCGCCTCCCTCGTCTCCCTCGCCTCCCTCGCCTCCCTCGCCTCCCTCGTCTCCCCCTCGTCTCCCCCGTCTCCCTCGTCTTAGTGCGACTTACGCTCGTCTCGTTGGCGTGAGAAGCTCAAAGTGAACGGTTTGGATCAAACGAGACGTCGTCTTTGATGAGACACAAGTCGAGGCTGAAGTCGTCTCAGGATCGTCTGGGAAACGGATTTGAGAGAATCCGGAGGAGAACAGTCCGGAGATAATTCTGCTTTTTACGCCTTTTGAGTCGTCGTTTCAGGCCAAGTTAGAGCGTCAGTAATCCTCCTGATCCAGATGCCCTCCCGCCCGCGTCACATGCCCTCTCAGATGTTCAGAGTTCTATAGTTCTATAGTTCTATAGTTCTATAGTTCAGAGTTCATAGTTCTATAGTTCAGAGTTCTAGAGTTCAGAATTCTATAGTTCTAGAGTTCTAGAGTTCTAGAGTTCTAGAGTTCTAGAGTTCAGAGTTCTAGAGTTATAGAGTTCATAGTTCTATAGTTCTATAGTTCTATAGTTCAGAATTCTAGAGTTCATAGTTCTATAGTTCAGAGTTCTAGAGTTCATAGTTCTATAGTTCAGAGTTCTAGAGTTCATAGTTCTATAGTTCTATAGTTCTATAGTTCAGAGTTCTAGAGTTCATAGTTCTATAGTTCAGAGTTCTAGAGTTCATAGTTCTATAGTTCAGAGTTCTAGAGTTCATAGTTCTATAGTTCAGAGTTCTATAGTTCATAGTTCTATAGTTCAGAGTTCTATACTTCATAGTTCTAGAGTTCAGAGTTCTATACTTCATAGTTCTATAGTTCAGAGTTCTATACTTCATAGTTCTAGAGTTCAGAGTTCTATACTTCATAGTTCTATAGTTCAGAGTTCTATACTTCATAGTTCTAGAGTTCAGAGTTCTAGAATTCATAGTTCATAGTTCTATAGTTTTATAGTTCAGAGTTCTAGAGTTCATAGTTCTAGAGTTCTAGAGTTCATAGTTCTATGGTTCTATAGTTCTATACTTCATAGTTATATACTTCATAGTTCTATACTTCATAGTTCTATAGTTCTATACTTCATAGTTCTATAGTTATATAGACAGTGTTTTGCCTCCAGGTTTGAGCTGTTTCTCCAACACTTTACATCGAGTTATGAAGAAACGAGACACATTTTTACAACAAACATGTGACTTTAAGCTCCGCCTCCTGGACAGACACACTTTCCCATTCTTCGCATGTGACTTTAAGCTCCGCCTCCGGGACAGACACACTTTCCCATTCTTCACATGTGACTTGAAGCTCCGCCTCCTGGACAGACACACTTTCCCATTCTTCACATGTGACTTGAAGCTCCGCCTCCTGGACAGACACACTTTCCCATTCTTCACATGTGACTTGAAGCTCCGCCTCCTGGACAGACACACTTTCCCATTCTTCACATGTGACTTGAAGCTCCGCCTCCTGGACAGACACACTTTCCCATTCTTCACATGTGACTTGAAGCTCCGCCTCCTGGACAGACACACTTTCCCATTCTTCACATGTGACTTGAAGCTCCGCCTCCTGGACAGACACACTTTCCCATTCTTCACATGTGACTTGAAGCTCCGCCTCCTGGACAGACACACTTTCCCATTCTTCACATGTGACTTGAAGCTCCGCCTCCTGGACAGACACACTTTCCCATTCTTCACATGTGACTTGAAGCTCCGCCTCCGGGACAGACACACTTTCCCATTCTTCATCTGTCACAAGAGGAGCTTCTGTTTCACACTTAAATATATTTCATGTATTTGTGTTTGTCCAGATTAAAAATGCACAATAATAGAAGATGATATGATTTAATTTGTATCAAGTTTTAAATTAAATAAAATGTGTGTCAAGTTTCAGAGCTTTAAAAGATGTGAAGAACAGAACATAGAGTCTTTAGAGTCTTTAAGAGAAACTCTGAGATGAGACTTTGATACTGCCGTCGAAGGGCGTCGCTCTCTCTCTCTCTCCCTCGTCTCGTTCTTCTCTCTCTTTTTTCTCTCTCTTGTCTCTGAGGTTTCGCTCCTGTTTGACAATTGAAGGACAAACGTGTTATTAAACTCATGTATGTTTCAGAGGACAAAGAGTCTCTGAAGACAGACGAGAGAGAGAGGGAGACTAAACCAGGTCTAAACCAGGACTAAACCAGGTCTAAACCCGGTCTAAACCAGGTCTAAACCAGGACTAAACCAGGTCTAAACCCGGTCTAAACCAGGTCTAAACCAGGACTAAACCAGGTCTAAATCAGGACTAAACCAGGTCTAAATCAGGACTAAATCAGGACTAAACCAGGCTTAAAGCAGGCCTAACTAGCCCCGCCTCCCTCCTCCGGGGGCGGGGTGGGGGGTGGGGTCTCTGGTGAACAGCCGTTTTGATCAGAGCTGATTCGTGTTGACAAGCTCTAATCTGAAAAAGCCAAAGAAGGAATTAATATGCAAATGTCCTGCGCTTTAGAGGAACGACGTCCTTGAAGTGAAAGAAAAGAACAAACGCCACAGACGGAGGACGAGAGAGAGAGAGAGAGAGAGAGAGAGAGAGAGAGGGAGGGGAGGGGGGGAAGGTGTAGAGGAGAAGAGAAAGAAACATGCACAGATGTATTTGAGAAGGAGAAGAGGGAGAGAGGAAGAGAAGAGGAGTGGAAGAGAAGAGGAGGAGGAGGGCAAGAGGAGGAGGAGGGCAAGAGGAGGAGGGAGTAACAGATGGAGAAAGAGTGAAGAGGAGAGAGAGAACTCCAGGATGTTCACCTTCTAAAAGTAACTAGGAATATTTCATTTCAAAAGTACT
>NW_027315846.1:42500-60000 GCF_026437365.1 Eucyclogobius newberryi
ACCTGTTTCAGACCCTGTTTCAGACCTGTTTCAGACCTGTTTCAGACCCTGTTTCAGACCCTGTTTCAGACCTGTTTCAGACCTGTTTCAGACCGGGTTCAGACCTGTTTCAGACCTGTTTCAGACCCTGTTTCAGACCTGTTTCAGACCTGCTTCAGACCCTGTTTCAGACCTGTTTCAGACCTGTTTCAGACCTGTTTCAGACCTGTTTCAGACCCTGTTTCAGACCCTGTTTCAGACCTGTTTCAGACCCTGTTTCAGACCTGTTTCAGACAGACCCTGTTTCAAACCTGTTTCAGACCCTATTTCAAACCTGTTTCAGACCCTGTTTCAGACCTGCTTCAGACCCTGTTTCAGACCCTGTTTCAGACTCTGTTTCAGACCCTGTTTCAGACCTTGTTTCAGACCCTGTTTCAGACCCTGTTTCAGACCCTGTTTCAGACCTGTTCCAGACCCTGTTTCAGACCTGTTTCAGACCCTGTTTCAGACCTTGTTTCAGACCCTGTTTCAGACCCTGTTTCAGACCCTGTTTCAGACCTGTTTCAGACCCTGTTTTAGACCTGTTTCAGACCCTGTTTCAGACCCTGTTTCAGACCCTGTTTCAGACCTGTTTCAGACCCTGTTTCAGACCCTGTTTTAGACCTGTTTCAGACCCTGTTTCAGACCTGTTTCAGATCCTGTTTCAGACCTGTTTCAGACCCTGTTTCAGACCTGTTTCAGACTCTGTTTCAGACCCTGTTTCAGACTCTGTTTCAGACCCTGTTTCAGTCCCGTTTCAGACCCTGTTTCAGACCCTGTTTCAGACCTGTTTCAGACCCTGTTTCAGACCCTGTTTCAGATCCTGTTTCAGACCTGTTTCAGACCCTGTTTCAGACCTGTTTCAGACTCTGTTTCAGACCCTGTTTCAGACCTGTTTCAGACCCTGTTTCAGACCCTGTTTCAGACCCTGTTTCAGACCTGTTTCAGACCCTGTTTCAGACCCTGTTTCAGACCCTGTTTCAGAGCCTGTTTCAGACCTGTTTCAGACCTGTTTCAGACCCTGTTTCAGACCTGTTTCAGACCCTGTTTCAGACCTGTTTCAGACCTGTTTCAGACCCTGTTTCAGACCTGTTTCAGACCCTGTTTCAGACCTGTTTCAGACCTGTTTCAGACCTGTTTCAGACCCTGTTTCAGACCTGTTTCAGACCCTGTTTCAGACCCTGTTTCAGACCCTGTTTCAGACCTGTTTCAGACCCTGTTTCAGACCCTGTTTTAGACCTGTTTCAGACCCTGTTTCAGACCTGTTTCAGATCCTGTTTCAGACCTGTTTCAGACCCTGTTTCAGACCTGTTTCAGACTCTGTTTCAGACCCTGTTTCAGACTCTGTTTCAGACCCTGTTTCAGTCCCGTTTCAGACCCTGTTTCAGACCCTGTTTCAGACCTGTTTCAGACCCTGTTTCAGACCTGTTTCAGACCCTGTTTCAGACCTGTTTCAGACCTGTTTCAGACCTGTTTCAGACCTGTTTCAGACCCTGTTTCAGACCTGTTTCAGACCCTGTTTCAGACCCTGTTTCAGACCCTGTTTCAGACCTGTTTCAGACCCTGTTTCAGACCTGTTTCAGACCCTGTTTCAGACCTGTTTAAGACCCTGTTTCAGACCCTGTTTCATACCTGTTTCAGACCCTGTTTCAGACCTGTTTCAGACCCTGTTTCAGACCTGTTTCAGACCCTGTTTCAGACCCTGTTTCAGACCCTGTTTCAGACCTGTTTCAGACCGGGTTCAGACCTGTTTCAGACCTGTTTCAGACCCTGTTTCAGACCTGTTTCAGACCCTGTTTCAGACCTGTTTCAGACCTGTTTCAGACCTGTTTCAGACCCTGTTTCAGACCTGTTTCAGACCCTGTTTCAGACCTGTTTCAGACCCTGTTTCAGACCCTGTTTCAGACCCTGTTTCAGACCCTGTTTTAGACCTGTTTCAGACCTGTTTCAGATCCTGTTTCAGACCTGTTTCAGACCCTGTTTCAGACCTGTTTCAGACTCTGTTTCAGACCCTGTTTCAGACTCTGTTTCAGAACCTGTTTCAGTCCCGTTTCAGACCCTGTTTCAGACCCTGTTTCAGACCTGTTTCAGACCCTGTTTCAGACCTGTTTCAGACCTGTTTCAGACCTGTTTCAGACCTGTTTCAGACCCTGTTTCAGACCTGTTTCAGACCCTGTTTCAGACCCTGTTTCAGACCCTGTTTCAGACCTGTTTCAGACCCTCTTTCAGACCTGTTTCAGACCCTGTTTCAGACCTGTTTCAGACCCTGTTTCAGACCCTGTTTCAGACCTGTTTCAGACCCTGTTTCAGACCCTGTTTCAGACCCTGTTTCAGACCTGTTTCAGACCTGTTTCAGACCGGGTTCAGACCTGTTTCAGACCTGTTTCAGACCCTGTTTCAGACCTGTTTCAGACCTGCTTCAGACCCTGTTTCAGACCTGTTTCAGACCCTGTTTCAGACCCTGTTTCAGACCCTGTTTCAGATCTGTTTCAGACCTGTTTCAGACCCTGTTTCAGACCCTGTTTCAGACCTGTTTCAGACCCTGTTTCAGACCTGTTTCAGACAGACCCTGTTTCAAACCTGTTTCAGACCTGTTTCAGACCCTGTTTCAGACCCTGTTTCAGACCCTGTTTCAGACCTGTTCCAGACCCTGTTTCAGACCTGTTTCAGACCCTGTTTCAGACCTTGTTTCAGACCCTGTTTCAGACCCTGTTTCAGACCCTGTTTCAGACCTGTTCCAGACCCTGTTTCAGACCTGTTTCAGACCCTGTTTCAGACCTTGTTTCAGACCCTGTTTCAGACCCTGTTTCAGACCCTGTTTCAGACCTGTTTCAGACCCTGTTTCAGACCCTGTTTCAAACCCTGTTTTAGACCTGTTTCAGACCCTGTTTCAGACCCTGTTTCAGACCTGTTTCAGACCCTGTTTCAGACCCTGTTTTAGACCTGTTTCAGACCCTGTTTCAGACCCTGTTTCAGACTCTGTTTCAGACCCTGTTTCAGTCCCGTTTCAGACCCTGTTTCAGACCCTGTTTCAGACCTGTTTCAGACCCTGTTTCAGACCCTGTTTCAGATCCTGTTTCAGACCTGTTTCAGACCCTGTTTCAGACCTGTTTCAGACTCTGTTTCAGACCCTGTTTCAGACCTGTTTCAGACCCTGTTTCAGACCCTGTTTCAGATCCTGTTTCAGACCTGTTTCAGACCCTGTTTCAGACCTGTTTCAGACCCTGTTTCAGACCTGTTTCAGACCTGTTTCAGACCTGTTTCAGACCTGTTTCAGACCCTGTTTCAGACCTGTTTCAGACCCTGTTTCAGACCCTGTTTCAGACCTGTTTCAGACCCTGTTTCAGACCTGTTTCAGACCCTGTTTCAGACCCTGTTTCAGACCCTGTTCCATACCTGTTTCAGACCCTGTTTCAGACCTGTTTCAGACCCTGTTTCAGACCTGTTTCAGACCCTGTTTCAGACCCTGTTTCAGACCCTGTTTCAGACCTGTTTCAGACCTGTTTCAGACCGGGTTCAGACCTGTTTCAGACCTGTTTCAGACCCTGTTTCAGACCTGTTTCAGACCCTGTTTCAGACCTGTTTCAGACCTGTTTCAGACCTGTTTCAGACCCTGTTTCAGACCTGTTTCAGACCCTGTTTCAGACCCTGTTTCAGACCCTGTTTCAGACCTGTTTCAGACCCTGTTTCAGACCCTGTTTTAGACCTGTTTCAGACCCTGTTTCAGACCTGTTTCAGACCCTGTTTCAGACCCTGTTTCAGACTCTGTTTCAGAACCTGTTTCAGACCCTGTTTCAGACCTGTTTCAGACCCTGTTTCAGACCCTGTTTCAGACTCTGTTTCAGAACCTGTTTCAGACTCTGTTTCAGACCTGTTTCAGACCCTGTTTCAGACCCTGTTTCAGACTCTGTTTCAGAACCTGTTTCAGTCCCGTTTCAGACCCTGTTTCAGACCCTGTTTCAGACCTGTTTCAGACCCTGTTTCAGACCCTGTTTCAGACCTGTTTCAGACCCTGTTTCAGACCTGTTTCAGACCCTGTTTCAGACCCTGTTTCAGACCCTGTTTCAGACCTGTTTCAGACCCTGTTTCAGACCCTGTTTTAGACCTGTTTCAGACCCTGTTTCAGACCTGTTTCAGACCCTGTTTCAGACCCTGTTTCAGACTCTGTTTCAGAACCTGTTTCAGACCCTGTTTCAGACCTGTTTCAGACCCTGTTTCAGACCCTGTTTCAGACTCTGTTTCAGAACCTGTTTCAGACTCTGTTTCAGACCTGTTTCAGACCCTGTTTCAGACCCTGTTTCAGACTCTGTTTCAGAACCTGTTTCAGTCCCGTTTCAGACCCTGTTTCAGACCCTGTTTCAGACCTGTTTCAGACCCTGTTTCAGACCCTGTTTCAGATCCTGTTTCAGACCTGTTTCAGACCCTGTTTCAGACCTGTTTCAGACCCTGTTTCAGACCTGTTTCAGACCTGTTTCAGACCTGTTTCAGACCTGTTTCAGACCTGTTTCAGACCCTGTTTCAGACCTGTTTCAGACCCTGTTTCAGACCCTGTTTCAGACCCTGTTTCAGACCTGTTTCAGACCCTGTTTCAGACCCTGTTTTAGACCTGTTTCAGACCCTGTTTCAGACCTGTTTCAGATCCTGTTTCAGACCTGTTTCAGACTCTGTTTCAGACCCTGTTTCAGACTCTGTTTCAGAACCTGTTTCAGTCCCGTTTCAGACCCTGTTTCAGACCCTGTTTCAGACCTGTTTCAGACCCTGTTTCAGACCCTGTTTCAGATCCTGTTTCAGACCTGTTTCAGACCCTGTTTCAGACCTGTTTCAGACCCTGTTTCAGACCTGTTTCAGACCTGTTTCAGACCTGTTTCAGACCCTGTTTCAGACCTGTTTCAGACTCTGTTTCAGACCCTGTTTCAGACTCTGTTTCAGAACCTGTTTCAGTCCCGTTTCAGACCCTGTTTCAGACCCTGTTTCAGACCTGTTTCAGACCCTGTTTCAGACCCTGTTTCAGATCCTGTTTCAGACCTGTTTCAGACCCTGTTTCAGACCTGTTTCAGACCTGTTTCAGACCTGTTTCAGACCCTGTTTCAGACCTGTTTCAGACCCTGTTTCAGACCCTGTTTCAGACCTGTTTCAGACCCTGTTTCAGATCCTGTTTCAGACCCTGTTTCAGACCTGTTTCAGACCTGTTTCAGACCGGGTTCAGACCTGTTTCAGACCTGTTTCAGACCCTGTTTCAGACCTGTTTCAGACCTGCTTCAGACCCTGTTTCAGACCCTGTTTCAGACCTGTTTCAGACCCTGTTTCAGACCCTGTTTCAGACCCTGTTTCAGACCCTGTTTCAGACCTGTTTCAGACCCTGTTTCAGACCTGTTTCAGACCCTGTTTCAGACCCTGTTTCAGACCCTGTTTCAGACCTGCTTCAGACCCTGTTTCAGACCCTGTTTCAGACCTGTTTCAGACCCTGTTTCAGACCCTGCTTCAGACCTGTTTCAGACCCTGTTTCAGACCCTGTTTCAGACCCTGTTTCAGACCTGTTTCAGACCCTGTTTCAGACCTGTTTCAGACAGACCCTGTTTCAAACCTGTTTCAGACCCTGTTTCAGACCTGCTTCAGACCCTGTTTCAGACCCTGTTTCAGACCCTGTTTCAGACCTGTTCCAGACCCTGTTTCAGACCTGTTTCAGACCCTGTTTCAGACCTTGTTTCAGACCCTGTTTCAGACCCTGTTTCAGACCCTGTTTCAGACCTGTTTCAGACCCTGTTTCAGACCCTGTTTCAGACCCTGTTTTAGACCTGTTTCAGACCCTGTTTCAGACCCTGTTTCAGACTCTGTTTCAGACCCTGTTTCAGTCCCGTTTCAGACCCTGTTTCAGACCCTGTTTCAGACCTGTTTCAGACCCTGTTTCAGACCCTGTTGTAGACCTGTTTCAGACCCTGTTTCAGACCCTGTTTCAGACTCTGTTTCAGACCCTGTTTCAGTCCCGTTTCAGACCCTGTTTCAGACCCTGTTTCAGACCTGTTTCAGACCCTGTTTCAGACCCTGTTTCAGATCCTGTTTCAGACCTGTTTCAGACTCTGTTTCAGACCCTGTTTCAGACCTGTTTCAGACCCTGTTTCAGACCTGTTTCAGACCTGTTTCAGACCCTGTTTCAGGCCTGTTTCAGACCCTGTTTCAGACCTGTTTCAGACCTGTTTCAGACCCTGTTTCAGACCCTGTTTCAAACCTGTTTCAGACCCTGTTTCAGACCTGCTTCAGACCCTGTTTCAGACCCTGTTTCAGACCCTGTTTCAGACCTGTTCCAGACCCTGTTTCAGACCTGTTTCAGACCCTGTTTCAGACCTTGTTTCAGACCCTGTTTCAGACCCTGTTTCAGACCCTGTTTCAGACCTGTTTCAGACCCTGTTTCAGACCCTGTTTCAGACCCTGTTTTAGACCTGTTTCAGACCCTGTTTCAGACCCTGTTTCAGACTCTGTTTCAGACCCTGTTTCAGTCCCGTTTCAGACCCTGTTTCAGACCCTGTTTCAGACCTGTTTCAGACCCTGTTTCAGACCCTGTTGTAGACCTGTTTCAGACCCTGTTTCAGACCCTGTTTCAGACTCTGTTTCAGACCCTGTTTCAGTCCCGTTTCAGACCCTGTTTCAGACCCTGTTTCAGACCTGTTTCAGACCCTGTTTCAGACCCTGTTTCAGACCCTGTTTCAGACCTGTTTCAGACTCTGTTTCAGACCCTGTTTCAGACCTGTTTCAGACCCTGTTTCAGACCTGTTTCAGACCTGTTTCAGACCCTGTTTCAGGCCTGTTTCAGACCCTGTTTCAGACCTGTTTCAGACCTGTTTCAGACCTGTTTCAGACCCTGTTTCAGACCTGTTTCAGACCCTGTTTCAGACCCTGTTTCAGACCTGTTTCAGACCCTGTTTCAGACCTGTTTCAGACCTGTTTCAGACCCTGTTTCAGACCTGTTTCAGACCCTGTTTCAGACCCTGTTGTAGACCTGTTTCAGACCCTGTTTCAGACCCTGTTTCAGACTCTGTTTCAGACCCTGTTTCAGTCCCGTTTCAGACCCTGTTTCAGACCCTGTTTCAGACCTGTTTCAGACCCTGTTTCAGACCCTGTTTCAGATCCTGTTTCAGACCTGTTTCAGACCCTGTTTCAGACCTGTTTCAGACTCTGTTTCAGACCCTGTTTCAGACCTGTTTCAGACCCTGTTTCAGACCTGTTTCAGACCTGTTTCAGACCCTGTTTCAGGCCTGTTTCAGACCCTGTTTCAGACCTGTTTCAGACCTGTTTCAGACCTGTTTCAGACCCTGTTTCAGACCTGTTTCAGACCCTGTTTCAGACCCTGTTTCAGACCTGTTTCAGACCCTGTTTCAGACCTGTTTCAGACCTGTTTCAGACCCTGTTTCAGGCCTGTTTCAGACCCTGTTTCAGACCCTGTTTCAGACCTGTTTCAGACCCTGTTTCAGGCCTGTTTCAGACCCTGTTTCAGACCTGTTTCAGACCCTGTTTCATACCTGTTTCAGACCCTGTTTCAGACCCTTTTTCAGACCTGTTTCAGACCCTGTTTCAGACCCTGTTTCAGACCCTGTTTCAGACCTGTTTCAGACCTGTTTCAGACCGGGTTCAGACCTGTTTCAGACCTGTTTCAGACCCTGTTTCAGACCTGTTTCAGACCCTGTTTCAGACCTGTTTCAGACCCTGTTTCAGACCCTGTTTCAGACCTGTTCCAGACCCTGTTTCAGACCTGTTTCAGACCCTGTTTCAGACCTTGTTTCAGACCCTGTTTCAGACCCTGTTTCAGACCCTGTTTCAGACCTGTTTCAGACCCTGTTTCAGACCCTGTTTCAGACCCTGTTTTAGACCTGTTTCAGACCCTGTTTCAGACCCTGTTTCAGACTCTGTTTCAGACCCTGTTTCAGTCCCGTTTCAGACCCTGTTTCAGACCCTGTTTCAGACCTGTTTCAGACCCTGTTTCAGACCCTGTTGTAGACCTGTTTCAGACCCTGTTTCAGACCCTGTTTCAGACTCTGTTTCAGACCCTGTTTCAGTCCCGTTTCAGACCCTGTTTCAGACCCTGTTTCAGACCCTGTTTCAGATCCTGTTTCAGACCTGTTTCAGACTCTGTTTCAGACCCTGTTTCAGACCTGTTTCAGACCCTGTTTCAGACCTGTTTCAGACCTGTTTCAGACCCTGTTTCAGGCCTGTTTCAGACCCTGTTTCAGACCTGTTTCAGACCTGTTTCAGACCCTGTTTCAGACCCTGTTTCAAACCTGTTTCAGACCCTGTTTCAGACCTGCTTCAGACCCTGTTTCAGACCCTGTTTCAGACCCTGTTTCAGACCTGTTCCAGACCCTGTTTCAGACCTGTTTCAGACCCTGTTTCAGACCTTGTTTCAGACCCTGTTTCAGACCCTGTTTCAGACCCTGTTTCAGACCTGTTTCAGACCCTGTTTCAGACCCTGTTTCAGACCCTGTTTTAGACCTGTTTCAGACCCTGTTTCAGACCCTGTTTCAGACTCTGTTTCAGACCCTGTTTCAGTCCCGTTTCAGACCCTGTTTCAGACCCTGTTTCAGACCTGTTTCAGACCCTGTTTCAGACCCTGTTGTAGACCTGTTTCAGACCCTGTTTCAGACCCTGTTTCAGACTCTGTTTCAGACCCTGTTTCAGTCCCGTTTCAGACCCTGTTTCAGACCCTGTTTCAGACCTGTTTCAGACCCTGTTTCAGACCCTGTTTCAGACCCTGTTTCAGACCTGTTTCAGACTCTGTTTCAGACCCTGTTTCAGACCTGTTTCAGACCCTGTTTCAGACCTGTTTCAGACCTGTTTCAGACCCTGTTTCAGGCCTGTTTCAGACCCTGTTTCAGACCTGTTTCAGACCTGTTTCAGACCTGTTTCAGACCCTGTTTCAGACCTGTTTCAGACCCTGTTTCAGACCCTGTTTCAGACCTGTTTCAGACCCTGTTTCAGACCTGTTTCAGACCTGTTTCAGACCCTGTTTCAGACCTGTTTCAGACCCTGTTTCAGACCCTGTTGTAGACCTGTTTCAGACCCTGTTTCAGACCCTGTTTCAGACTCTGTTTCAGACCCTGTTTCAGTCCCGTTTCAGACCCTGTTTCAGACCCTGTTTCAGACCTGTTTCAGACCCTGTTTCAGACCCTGTTTCAGATCCTGTTTCAGACCTGTTTCAGACCCTGTTTCAGACCTGTTTCAGACTCTGTTTCAGACCCTGTTTCAGACCTGTTTCAGACCCTGTTTCAGACCTGTTTCAGACCTGTTTCAGACCCTGTTTCAGGCCTGTTTCAGACCCTGTTTCAGACCTGTTTCAGACCTGTTTCAGACCTGTTTCAGACCCTGTTTCAGACCTGTTTCAGACCCTGTTTCAGACCCTGTTTCAGACCTGTTTCAGACCCTGTTTCAGACCTGTTTCAGACCTGTTTCAGACCCTGTTTCAGGCCTGTTTCAGACCCTGTTTCAGACCCTGTTTCAGACCTGTTTCAGACCCTGTTTCAGGCCTGTTTCAGACCCTGTTTCAGACCTGTTTCAGACCCTGTTTCATACCTGTTTCAGACCCTGTTTCAGACCCTTTTTCAGACCTGTTTCAGACCCTGTTTCAGACCCTGTTTCAGACCCTGTTTCAGACCTGTTTCAGACCTGTTTCAGACCGGGTTCAGACCTGTTTCAGACCTGTTTCAGACCCTGTTTCAGACCTGTTTCAGACCCTGTTTCAGACCTGTTTCAGACCCTGTTTCAGACCTGTTTCAGACCCTGTTTCAGACCCTGTTTCAGACCTGTTTCAGACCCTGTTTCAGACCCTGTTTCAGACCCTGTTCCATACCTGTTTCAGACCCTGTTTCAGACCTGTTTCAGACCCTGTTTCAGACCTGTTTCAGACCCTGTTTCAGACCCTGTTTCAGACCCTGTTTCAGACCTGTTTCAGACCTGTTTCAGACCGGGTTCAGACCTGTTTCAGACCTGTTTCAGACCCTGTTTCAGACCTGTTTCAGACCCTCTTTCAGACCTGTTTCAGACCCTGTTTCAGACCTGTTTCAGACCCTGTTTCAGACCCTGTTTCAGACCTGTTTCAGACCCTGTTTCAGACCCTGTTTCAGACCCTGTTTCAGACCTGTTTCAGACCTGTTTCAGACCGGGTTCAGACCTGTTTCAGACCTGTTTCAGACCCTGTTTCAGACCCTGTTTCAGACCTGTTTCAGACCCTGTTTCAGACCTGTTTCAGACCTGTTTCAGACCTGTTTCAGACCCTGTTTCAGACCTGTTTCAGACCCTGTTTCAGACCCTGTTTCAGACCCTGTTTCAGACCTGTTTCAGACCCTGTTTCAGACCCTGTTTTAGACCTGTTTCAGACCCTGTTTCAGACCTGTTTCAGACCCTGTTTCAGACCTGTTTCAGACCCTGTTTCAGACCCTGTTTCAGACTCTGTTTCAGAACCTGTTTCAGACCCTGTTTCAGACCTGTTTCAGACCCTGTTTCAGACCCTGTTTCAGACTCTGTTTCAGAACCTGTTTCAGACTCTGTTTCAGACCTGTTTCAGACCCTGTTTCAGACCCTGTTTCAGACTCTGTTTCAGAACCTGTTTCAGTCCCGTTTCAGACCCTGTTTCAGACCCTGTTTCAGACCTGTTTCAGACCCTGTTTCAGACCCTGTTTCAGACCTGTTTCAGACCCTGTTTCAGACCTGTTTCAGACCCTGTTTCAGACCCTGTTTCAGACCCTGTTTCAGACCTGTTTCAGACCCTGTTTCAGACCCTGTTTTAGACCTGTTTCAGACCCTGTTTCAGACCTGTTTCAGACCCTGTTTCAGACCCTGTTTCAGACTCTGTTTCAGAACCTGTTTCAGACCCTGTTTCAGACCTGTTTCAGACCCTGTTTCAGACCCTGTTTCAGACTCTGTTTCAGAACCTGTTTCAGACTCTGTTTCAGACCTGTTTCAGACCCTGTTTCAGACCCTGTTTCAGACTCTGTTTCAGAACCTGTTTCAGTCCCGTTTCAGACCCTGTTTCAGACCCTGTTTCAGACCTGTTTCAGACCCTGTTTCAGACCCTGTTTCAGATCCTGTTTCAGACCTGTTTCAGACCCTGTTTCAGACCTGTTTCAGACCCTGTTTCAGACCTGTTTCAGACCTGTTTCAGACCTGTTTCAGACCTGTTTCAGACCCTGTTTCAGACCTGTTTCAGACCCTGTTTCAGACCCTGTTTCAGACCCTGTTTCAGACCTGTTTCAGACCCTGTTTCAGACCCTGTTTTAGACCTGTTTCAGACCCTGTTTCAGACCTGTTTCAGATCCTGTTTCAGACCTGTTTCAGACTCTGTTTCAGACCCTGTTTCAGACTCTGTTTCAGAACCTGTTTCAGTCCCGTTTCAGACCCTGTTTCAGACCCTGTTTCAGACCTGTTTCAGACCCTGTTTCAGACCCTGTTTCAGATCCTGTTTCAGACCTGTTTCAGACCCTGTTTCAGACCTGTTTCAGACCCTGTTTCAGACCTGTTTCAGACCTGTTTCAGACCTGTTTCAGACCCTGTTTCAGACCTGTTTCAGACTCTGTTTCAGACCCTGTTTCAGACTCTGTTTCAGAACCTGTTTCAGTCCCGTTTCAGACCCTGTTTCAGACCCTGTTTCAGACCTGTTTCAGACCCTGTTTCAGACCCTGTTTCAGATCCTGTTTCAGACCTGTTTCAGACCCTGTTTCAGACCTGTTTCAGACCTGTTTCAGACCTGTTTCAGACCCTGTTTCAGACCTGTTTCAGACCCTGTTTCAGACCCTGTTTCAGACCTGTTTCAGACCCTGTTTCAGATCCTGTTTCAGACCCTGTTTCAGACCTGTTTCAGACCTGTTTCAGACCGGGTTCAGACCTGTTTCAGACCTGTTTCAGACCCTGTTTCAGACCTGTTTCAGACCTGCTTCAGACCCTGTTTCAGACCCTGTTTCAGACCTGTTTCAGACCCTGTTTCAGACCCTGTTTCAGACCCTGTTTCAGACCCTGTTTCAGACCTGTTTCACACCCTGTTTCAGACCTGTTTCAGACCCTGTTTCAGACCCTGTTTCAGACCCTGTTTCAGACCTGCTTCAGACCCTGTTTCAGACCCTGTTTCAGACCTGTTTCAGACCCTGTTTCAGACCCTGCTTCAGACCTGTTTCAGACCCTGTTTCAGACCCTGTTTCAGACCCTGTTTCAGACCTGTTTCAGACCCTGTTTCAGACCTGTTTCAGACAGACCCTGTTTCAAACCTGTTTCAGACCCTGTTTCAGACCTGCTTCAGACCCTGTTTCAGACCCTGTTTCAGACCCTGTTTCAGACCTGTTCCAGACCCTGTTTCAGACCTGTTTCAGACCCTGTTTCAGACCTTGTTTCAGACCCTGTTTCAGACCCTGTTTCAGACCCTGTTTCAGACCTGTTTCAGACCCTGTTTCAGACCCTGTTTCAGACCCTGTTTTAGACCTGTTTCAGACCCTGTTTCAGACCCTGTTTCAGACTCTGTTTCAGACCCTGTTTCAGTCCCGTTTCAGACCCTGTTTCAGACCCTGTTTCAGACCTGTTTCAGACCCTGTTTCAGACCCTGTTGTAGACCTGTTTCAGACCCTGTTTCAGACCCTGTTTCAGACTCTGTTTCAGACCCTGTTTCAGTCCCGTTTCAGACCCTGTTTCAGACCCTGTTTCAGACCTGTTTCAGACCCTGTTTCAGACCCTGTTTCAGATCCTGTTTCAGACCTGTTTCAGACTCTGTTTCAGACCCTGTTTCAGACCTGTTTCAGACCCTGTTTCAGACCTGTTTCAGACCTGTTTCAGACCCTGTTTCAGGCCTGTTTCAGACCCTGTTTCAGACCTGTTTCAGACCTGTTTCAGACCCTGTTTCAGACCCTGTTTCAAACCTGTTTCAGACCCTGTTTCAGACCTGCTTCAGACCCTGTTTCAGACCCTGTTTCAGACCCTGTTTCAGACCTGTTCCAGACCCTGTTTCAGACCTGTTTCAGACCCTGTTTCAGACCTTGTTTCAGACCCTGTTTCAGACCCTGTTTCAGACCCTGTTTCAGACCTGTTTCAGACCCTGTTTCAGACCCTGTTTCAGACCCTGTTTTAGACCTGTTTCAGACCCTGTTTCAGACCCTGTTTCAGACTCTGTTTCAGACCCTGTTTCAGTCCCGTTTCAGACCCTGTTTCAGACCCTGTTTCAGACCTGTTTCAGACCCTGTTTCAGACCCTGTTGTAGACCTGTTTCAGACCCTGTTTCAGACCCTGTTTCAGACCCTGTTTCAGACTCTGTTTCAGACCCTGTTTCAGTCCCGTTTCAGACCCTGTTTCAGACCCTGTTTCAGACCTGTTTCAGACCCTGTTTCAGACCCTGTTTCAGACCCTGTTTCAGACCTGTTTCAGACTCTGTTTCAGACCCTGTTTCAGACCTGTTTCAGACCCTGTTTCAGACCTGTTTCAGACCTGTTTCAGACCCTGTTTCAGGCCTGTTTCAGACCCTGTTTCAGACCTGTTTCAGACCTGTTTCAGACCTGTTTCAGACCCTGTTTCAGACCTGTTTCAGACCCTGTTTCAGACCCTGTTTCAGACCTGTTTCAGACCCTGTTTCAGACCTGTTTCAGACCTGTTTCAGACCCTGTTTCAGACCTGTTTCAGACCCTGTTTCAGACCCTGTTGTAGACCTGTTTCAGACCCTGTTTCAGACCCTGTTTCAGACTCTGTTTCAGACCCTGTTTCAGTCCCGTTTCAGACCCTGTTTCAGACCCTGTTTCAGACCTGTTTCAGACCCTGTTTCAGACCCTGTTTCAGATCCTGTTTCAGACCTGTTTCAGACCCTGTTTCAGACCTGTTTCAGACTCTGTTTCAGACCCTGTTTCAGACCTGTTTCAGACCCTGTTTCAGACCTGTTTCAGACCTGTTTCAGACCCTGTTTCAGGCCTGTTTCAGACCCTGTTTCAGACCTGTTTCAGACCTGTTTCAGACCTGTTTCAGACCCTGTTTCAGACCTGTTTCAGACCCTGTTTCAGACCCTGTTTCAGACCTGTTTCAGACCCTGTTTCAGACCTGTTTCAGACCTGTTTCAGACCCTGTTTCAGGCCTGTTTCAGACCCTGTTTCAGACCCTGTTTCAGACCTGTTTCAGACCCTGTTTCAGGCCTGTTTCAGACCCTGTTTCAGACCTGTTTCAGACCCTGTTTCATACCTGTTTCAGACCCTGTTTCAGACCCTTTTTCAGACCTGTTTCAGACCCTGTTTCAGACCCTGTTTCAGACCCTGTTTCAGACCTGTTTCAGACCTGTTTCAGACCGGGTTCAGACCTGTTTCAGACCTGTTTCAGACCCTGTTTCAGACCTGTTTCAGACCCTGTTTCAGACCTGTTTCAGACCCTGTTTCAGACCCTGTTTCAGACCTGTTCCAGACCCTGTTTCAGACCTGTTTCAGACCCTGTTTCAGACCTTGTTTCAGACCCTGTTTCAGACCCTGTTTCAGACCCTGTTTCAGACCTGTTTCAGACCCTGTTTCAGACCCTGTTTCAGACCCTGTTTTAGACCTGTTTCAGACCCTGTTTCAGACCCTGTTTCAGACTCTGTTTCAGACCCTGTTTCAGTCCCGTTTCAGACCCTGTTTCAGACCCTGTTTCAGACCTGTTTCAGACCCTGTTTCAGACCCTGTTGTAGACCTGTTTCAGACCCTGTTTCAGACCCTGTTTCAGACTCTGTTTCAGACCCTGTTTCAGTCCCGTTTCAGACCCTGTTTCAGACCCTGTTTCAGACCTGTTTCAGACCCTGTTTCAGACCCTGTTTCAGATCCTGTTTCAGACCTGTTTCAGACTCTGTTTCAGACCCTGTTTCAGACCTGTTTCAGACCCTGTTTCAGACCTGTTTCAGACCTGTTTCAGACCCTGTTTCAGGCCTGTTTCAGACCCTGTTTCAGACCTGTTTCAGACCTGTTTCAGACCCTGTTTCAGACCCTGTTTCAAACCTGTTTCAGACCCTGTTTCAGACCTGCTTCAGACCCTGTTTCAGACCCTGTTTCAGACCCTGTTTCAGACCTGTTCCAGACCCTGTTTCAGACCTGTTTCAGACCCTGTTTCAGACCTTGTTTCAGACCCTGTTTCAGACCCTGTTTCAGACCCTGTTTCAGACCTGTTTCAGACCCTGTTTCAGACCCTGTTTCAGACCCTGTTTTAGACCTGTTTCAGACCCTGTTTCAGACCCTGTTTCAGACTCTGTTTCAGACCCTGTTTCAGTCCCGTTTCAGACCCTGTTTCAGACCCTGTTTCAGACCTGTTTCAGACCCTGTTTCAGACCCTGTTGTAGACCTGTTTCAGACCCTGTTTCAGACCCTGTTTCAGACTCTGTTTCAGACCCTGTTTCAGTCCCGTTTCAGACCCTGTTTCAGACCCTGTTTCAGACCTGTTTCAGACCCTGTTTCAGACCCTGTTTCAGACCCTGTTTCAGACCTGTTTCAGACTCTGTTTCAGACCCTGTTTCAGACCTGTTTCAGACCCTGTTTCAGACCTGTTTCAGACCTGTTTCAGACCCTGTTTCAGGCCTGTTTCAGACCCTGTTTCAGACCTGTTTCAGACCTGTTTCAGACCTGTTTCAGACCCTGTTTCAGACCTGTTTCAGACCCTGTTTCAGACCCTGTTTCAGACCTGTTTCAGACCCTGTTTCAGACCTGTTTCAGACCTGTTTCAGACCCTGTTTCAGACCTGTTTCAGACCCTGTTTCAGACCCTGTTGTAGACCTGTTTCAGACCCTGTTTCAGACCCTGTTTCAGACTCTGTTTCAGACCCTGTTTCAGTCCCGTTTCAGACCCTGTTTCAGACCCTGTTTCAGACCTGTTTCAGACCTGTTTCAGACCCTGTTTCAGATCCTGTTTCAGACCTGTTTCAGACCCTGTTTCAGACCTGTTTCAGACTCTGTTTCAGACCCTGTTTCAGACCTGTTTCAGACCCTGTTTCAGACCTGTTTCAGACCTGTTTCAGACCCTGTTTCAGGCCTGTTTCAGACCCTGTTTCAGACCTGTTTCAGACCTGTTTCAGACCTGTTTCAGACCCTGTTTCAGACCTGTTTCAGACCCTGTTTCAGACCCTGTTTCAGACCTGTTTCAGACCCTGTTTCAGACCTGTTTCAGACCTGTTTCAGACCCTGTTTCAGGCCTGTTTCAGACCCTGTTTCAGACCCTGTTTCAGACCTGTTTCAGACCCTGTTTCAGGCCTGTTTCAGACCCTGTTTCAGACCTGTTTCAGACCCTGTTTCATACCTGTTTCAGACCCTGTTTCAGACCCTTTTTCAGACCTGTTTCAGACCCTGTTTCAGACCCTGTTTCAGACCCTGTTTCAGACCTGTTTCAGACCTGTTTCAGACCGGGTTCAGACCTGTTTCAGACCTGTTTCAGACCCTGTTTCAGACCTGTTTCAGACCCTGTTTCAGACCTGTTTCAGACCCTGTTTCAGACCTGTTTCAGACCCTGTTTCAGACCTGTTTCAGACCTGTTTCAGACCTGTTTCAGACCCTGTTTCAGACCCTGTTTCAGACCCTGTTTCAGACCTGTTTCAGACCCTGTTTCAGACCTGTTTCAGACCCTGTTTCAGACTCTGTTTCAGACCTTGTTTCAGACCCTGTTTCAGACCCTGTTTCAGACCCTGTTTCAGACCCTGTTTCAGACCCTGTTTCAGATTTCTTGTACAAAGTGTAATTTTCTGCCTCTAACATGTGAAAGTGCTGAAACGCGCTGCTGTTTCACTTTCACATCGAGCTTTGACAGATAAAGAGACACTTTCATTCAAACGGCATTTGCAGAAAATGACTTTGAAATGAGGGATTTGCAGATCGTCTTTGGGGAGTAAAAATGCATGAGGCGTTTGACCCGATGCTGCAGATTTGAACGGGAAAGTGGCAGATGCGTCTGAGGTCGCGATGAGCACAAGATACAGCCGTTTGTGTTTAAAGCGGCAGATTGGAATCAGAGTCGGGGGCAGCGCCGGCGACCGCTCATGTTTCCTCATGAACGTGGGACGAGCGGGCGAAGAACCGGCAATGAGCGGGCGATGAGCGGCCGAAGAGCGGGCGAAGAGCGGCCGAAGAGTACATGAATACATCTTTAAATAACACGTAAATGGAGCAGCTCTGGAGGCGCTTCTAGTGCAGTGTAAATGTGGTTCTAATTTAATTTATTAAGTTTTTAATATATTTTCTTTTCTGTTTCTCGTCAGGATCAGCGACTACATGGACCTGGCTCCTGTGGACATCGTGGGGAAACGGTGTTATCAGTTTATTCACGCCGAAGACGTGGAAGGAATCAGACAGTGTCACCTCGACCGTGAGTACAAGGTTCAGTCCTGGTTTAGACCTGGTTTAGTCCTAGAGAGGGACAGCAGGGGCCCCACCTCTGTGTCTGTGAGAGGGACAGCAGGGGGCCCCACCTCTGTGTCTGTGAGAGGGACAGCAGGGGCCCCACCTCTGTGTCTGTGAGAGGGACAGCAGGGGGCCTCA
>NW_027315846.1:65000-95000 GCF_026437365.1 Eucyclogobius newberryi
CTCTGTGTTTCCTCGTGTTACCTCGTGTTTCCTCTGTGTTTCCTCTGTGTTTCCTCTGTTTCCTCTGTGTTCCCTCGTGTTTCCTCTGTGTTTCCTCTGTGTTTCCTCGTGTTCCCTCGTGTTTCCTCAGTGTTTCCTCTGTGTGTCCTCTGTGTTTCCTGGTGTTTCCTCTGTGTTTCCTCTGTGTTTCCTCGTGCTCCCTCGTGTTTTCTCGTGTTTTCTTGTCTTTCCTCTTGTTCCCTCGTGTTTCCTGGTGTTTCCTCTGTGTTTCTTCTGTGTTTCCTCTGTGTTCCCTCGTGTTCCCTCGTGTTTCCTCTGTGTTCCCTCGTGTTTCCTCTGTGTTTCCTCTGTGTTTCCTCTGTGTTTCCTCTGTGTTTCCTCGTGTTTCCTCTGTGTTTCCTCTGTGTTTCCTCGTGTTCCCTCGTGTTTCCTCTCTGTTCCCTCGTGTTCCCTTGTGTTCCCTCTGTGTTTCCTCTGTGTTTCCTCTGTGTTTCCTCGTGTTCCCTCGTGTTTCCTCTGTGTTTCCTCTGTGTTTCCTTTGTGTTTCCTCTGTGTTTCCTCGTGTTCCCTCGTGTTTCCTCTGTGTTCCCTCGTGTTTCCTCTGTTTTTCCTCTGTGTTTCCTCTTGTTCCCTCGTGTTTCCTCGTGTTCCCTCGTGTTTCCTCTCTGTTTCCTCGTGTTCCCTCGTGTTTCCTCTGTGTTCCCTCGTGTTTCCTCTGTTTCCTCGTGTTCCCTCGTGTTCCCTCGTGTTTCCTCTCTGTTTCCTCGTGTTTCCTCTGTGTTTCCTCTGTGTTTCCTCGTGTTTCCTTTGTGTTTCCTCTGTGTTTCCTTTGTGTTTCCTCTGTGTTTCCTCTATGTTTCCTCTGTGTTTCCTCTGTGTTCCCTCATGTTTCCTCTGTGTTCCCTCATGTTTCCTCTGTGTTTCCTCTGTGTTTCCTCTGTGTTTCCTCGTGTTTCCTCAGTGTTTCCTCGTGTTCCCTCGTGTTTCCTCTGTGTTTCCTCTCTGTTTCCTCGTGTTCCCTCGTGTTTTCTCGTGTTTTTTCGTGTTTCCTCTGTGTTTCCTCGTGTTCCCTCGTGTTTCCTGGTGTTTCCTCTGTGTTTCCTCGTGTTTCCTCGTGTTCCCTCGTGTTTCCTCTGTGTTTCCTCTGTGTTTCCTCTGTGTTCCCTCGTGTTTCCTCTGTGTTTCCTCTGTGTTTCCTCGTGTTTCCTCAGTGTTTCCTCTGTGTTTCCTCTGAGTGTCCTCTGTGTTTCCCCGTGTTCCCTCATGTTTCCTCTGTGTTTCCTCTGTGTTTCCTCGTGCTCCCTCGTGTTTTCTCGTGTTTCCTTGTCTTTCCTCGTGTTCCCTCGTGTTTCCTCTGTGTTTCCTGGTGTTTCCTCTGTGTTTCTTCTGTGTTTCCTCTGTGTTCCCTCGTGTTTCCTCTGTGTTTCTTCTGTGTTCCCTCGTGTTTCCTCTGTGTTTCCTCTGTGTTTCCTCTGTGTTTCCTCGTGTTCCCTCGTGTTTCCTCTGTTTCCTCTGTTTTCCCTCGTGTTTCCTCTGTGTTTCCTCTGTTTCCTCGTGTTCCCTCGTGTTCCCTCGTGTTTCCTCTGTGTTTCCTCTGTTTCCTCGTGTTCCCTCGTGTTTCCTCTTTGTTCCCTCGTGTTTCCTCTGTGTTTCCTCTGTGTTTCCTTTGTGTTTCCTCTGTGTTCCCTCGTGTTTCCTCTGTGTTTCCTCTATGTTTCCTCTGTGTTTCCTCTGTGTTTCCTCTGTGTTCCCTCATGTTTCCTCTGTGTTTCCTCTGTGTTTCCTCGTGTTTCCTCAGTGTTTCCTCTGTGTTTCCTCGTGTTCCCTCGTGTTTTCTCGTGTTTTTTCGTGTTTCCTCGTGTTTCCTCTGTGTTCCTTCGTGTTTCCTCTGTTTCCTCGTGTTTCCTCTGTTTCCTCTGTGTTTCCTCTGTTTCCTCTGTGTTTCCTCTGTGTTCCCTCATGTTTCCTCTGTGTTTCCTCGTGTTCCCTCGTGTTTCCTCAGTGTTTCCTCTGTGTTTCCTCGTGTTCCCTCGTGTTTCCTCTGTGTTTCCTCTCTGTTTCCTCGTGTTCCCTCGTGTTTCCTCTGTGTTCCCTCGTGTTTCCTCTGTGTTTACTCTGTGTTTCCTCGTGTTCCCTCGTGTTTCCTCTGTGTTTCCTCTGTGTTTCCTCTGTGTTCCCTCGTGTTTCCTCTGTTTCCTCTGTTTTCCCTCGTGTTTCCTCTGTGTTTCCTCTGTTTCCTCGTGTTCCCTCGTGTTCCCTCGTGTTTCCTCGTGTTCCCTCGTGTTTCCTCTTTGTTCCCTCGTGTTTCCTCTGTGTTTCCTCTGTGTTTCCTCTCTGTTTCCTCTGTGTTCCCTCATGTTTCCTCTGTGTTTCCTCGTGTTCCCTCGTGTTTCCTCGTGTTCCCTCGTGTTTCCTCTGTGTTTCCTCTGTGTTTCCTCGTGCTCCCTCGTGTTTTCTCGTGTTTCCTTGTCTTTCCTCGTGTTCCCTCGTGTTTCCTCTGTGTTTCCTGGTGTTTTCTCTGTGTTTCTTCTGTGTTTCCTCTGTGTTTCCTCTGTGTTTCCTCTGTGTTTATTCTGTGTTCCCTCGTGTTTCCTCTGTGTTTCTTCTGTGTTCCCTCGTGTTTCCTCTGTGTTTCCTCTGTGTTTCCTCTGTGTTCCCTCGTGTTTCCTCTGTTTCCTCTGTTTTCCCTCGTGTTTCCTCTGTGTTTCCTCTGTTTCCTCGTGTTCCCTCGTGTTCCCTCGTGTTTCCTCGTGTTCCCTCGTGTTTCCTCTTTGTTCCCTCGTGTTTCCTCTGTGTTTCCTCTGTGTTTCCTCTGTGTTTCCTCTGTGTTTCCTTTGTGTTTCCTCTGTGTTCCCTCGTGTTTCCTCTGTTTCCTCTGTGTTTCCTCTATGTTTCCTCTGTGTTTCCTCTGTGTTTCCTCTGTGTTCCCTCATGTTTCCTCTGTGTTTCCTCTGTGTTTCCTCTGTGTTTCCTTGTGTTTCCTCAGTGTTTCCTCTGTGTTCCCTCGTGTTTCCTCTGTGTTTCCTCTCTGTTTCCTCGTGTTCCCTCGTGTTTTCTCGTGTTTTTTCGTGTTTCCTCGTGTTTCCTCTGTGTTCCCTCGTGTTTCCTGGTGTTTCCTCTGTTTCCTCGTGTTTCCTCTGTTTCCTCTGTGTTTCCTCTATGTTTCCTCTGTGTTTCCTCTGTGTTTCCTCTGTGTTCCCTCATGTTTCCTCTGTGTTCCCTCGTGTTTCCTCTGTGTTTCCTCTGTGTTCCCTCGTGTTTCCTCTGTGTTTCCTCCGTGTTTCCTCGTGTTCCCTCGTGTTTCCTCTGTGTTTCCTCTGTGTTCCCTCGTGTTTCCTCTGTGTTCCCTCGTGTTTCCTCTGTGTTTCCTCTGTGTTCCCTCGTGTTTCCTCTGTGTTTCCTCCGTGTTTCCTCGTGTTCCCTCGTGTTTCCTCTGTGTTTCCTCTGTGTTCCCTCGTGTTTCCTCTGTGTTTCCTCTGTGTTTCCTCGTGTTCCCTCGTGTTTCCTCTCTGTTTCCTCGTGTTCCCTCGTGTTTCCTCGGTGTTCCCTCGTGTTTCCTCTGTGTTTCCTCTGTGTTTCCTCTGTGTTTCCTTTGTGTTCCCTCGTGTTTCCTCACTTTCCTCTGTGTTTCTTCTATGTTTCCTCTCTGTTTCCTCTGTGTTCCCTCATGTTTCCTCTGTGTTTCCTCGTGTTCCCTCGTGTTTCCTCTGTGTTTCCTCGTGTTCCCTCGTGTTTCCTCTGTGTTTCCTCTGTGTTTCCTCGTGCTCCCTCGTGTTTTCTCGTGTTCCCTTGTCTTTCCTCGTGTTCCCTCGTGTTTCCTCTGTGTTTCCTGGTGTTTTCTCTGTGTTTCTTCTGTGTTTCCTCTGTGTTTCTTCTGTGTTCCCTCGTGTTTCCTCTGTGTTTCTTCTGTGTTCCCTCGTGTTTCGTCTGTGTTTCCTCTGTGTTTCCTCTGTGTTCCCTCGTGTTTCCTCTGTTTCCTCTGTTTTCCCTCGTGTTTCCTCTGTGTTTCCTCTGTTTCCTCGTGTTCCCTCGTGTTCCCTCGTGTTTCCTCGTGTTCCCTCGTGTTTCCTCTTTGTTCCCTCGTGTTTCCTCTGTGTTTCCTCTGTGTTTCCTCTGTGTTTCCTCTGTGTTTCCTCTGTGTTTCCTTTGTGTTTCCTCTGTGTTCCCTCGTGTTTCCTCTGTTTCCTCTGTGTTTCCTCTATGTTTCCTCTGTGTTTCCTCTGTGTTTCCTCTGTGTTCCCTCATGTTTCCTCTGTGTTTCCTCTGTGTTTCCTCTGTGTTTCCTTGTGTTTCCTCAGTGTTTCCTCTGTGTTCCCTCGTGTTTCCTCTGTGTTTCCTCTCTGTTTCCTCGTGTTCCCTCGTGTTTTCTCGTGTTTTTTCGTGTTTCCTCGTGTTTCCTCTGTGTTCCCTCGTGTTTCCTGGTGTTTCCTCTGTTTCCTCGTGTTTCCTCTGTTTCCTCTGTGTTTCCTCTATGTTTCCTCTGTGTTTCCTCTGTGTTTCCTCTGTGTTCCCTCATGTTTCCTCTGTGTTCCCTCGTGTTTCCTCTGTGTTTCCTCTGTGTTCCCTCGTGTTTTTTCGTGTTTCCTCGTGTTCCCTCATGTTTCCTCTGTGTTTCCTGGTGTTCCCTCGTGTTTCCTCTGTGTTTCCTCTGTGTTCCCTCGTGTTTCCTCTGTGTTCCCTCGTGTTTCCTCTGTGTTTCCTCTGTGTTCCCTCGTGTTTCCTCTGTGTTTCCTCTGTGTTTCCTCGTGTTCCCTCGTGTTTCCTCTGTGTTTCCTCTGTGTTCCCTCGTGTTTCCTCTGTGTTTCCTCTGTGTTTCCTCGTGTTCCCTCGTGTTTCCTCTCTGTTTCCTCGTGTTCCCTCGTGTTTCCTCTGTGTTCCCTCGTGTTTCCTCTGTGTTTCCTCGTGTTTCCTCTGTGTTTCCTCTGTGTTTCCTTTGTGTTCCCTCGTGTTTCCTCACTTTCCTCTGTGTTTCCTCTCTGTTTCCTCTGTGTTCCCTCATGTTTCCTCTGTGTTTCCTCGTGTTCCCTCGTGTTTCCTCTGTGTTTCCTCGTGTTCCCTCGTGTTTCCTCTGTGTTTCCTCTCTGTTTCCTCGTGTTCCCTCGTGTTTTCTCGTGTTTTTTCGTGTTTCCTCGTGTTTCCTGGTGTTTCCTCTGTGTTTCCTCTGTGTTTCCTTTGTGTTTCCTCTGTGTTTCCTCGTGTTCCCTCGTGTTTCCTCTGTGTTTCCTCTGTGTTTCCTCTGTGTTTCCTCTGTGTTCCCTCGTGTTTCCTGGTGTTTCCTCGTGTTTCCTCTGTGTTTCCTCTGTGTTTCCTTTGTGTTTCCTCTGTGTTTCCTCGTGTTCCCTCGTGTTTCCTCTGTGTTTCCTCTGTGTTTCCTCTGTGTTCCCTCATGTTTCCTCTCTGTTTCCTCGTGTTCCCTCGTGTTTCCTCTGTGTTTCCTCGTGTTTTTTCGGTTTTCCTCGTGTTCCCTCGTGTTTCCTCTGTGTTCCCTCGTGTTTCCTGGTGTTTCCTCTGTGTTTCCTCTCTGTTTCCTCTGTGTTCCCTCGTGTTTCCTCTGTGTTTCCTCTTGTTCCCTCGTGTTTCCTCTGTGTTTCCTCGTGTTTCCTCTGTGTTTCCTCTGTGTTTCCTTGTGTTCCCTCGTGTTTCCTCTGTTTCCTCTGTGTTCCTTCGTGTTTCCTCTGTGTTTCCTCTGTGTTTCCTCTTGTTCCCTCGTGTTTCCTCTGTGTTCCCTCGTGTTTCCTCTGTGTTTCCTCTGTGTTTCCTCTGTGTTTCCTTGTGTTCCCTCGTGTTTCCTCTGTTTCCTCTGTGTTCCCTCGTGTTCCCTCGTGTTTCCTCTGTGTTTCCTCTGTGTTTCCTCTTGTTCCTGAGTTAACGGTGTAAACCTTGTGGTCCTCAGTAACACCGAGTACAAGGACACGCCCCTGGACCTGGCTCAGCTCCCGACGCTTCCGGAAAAGACCAACGAGACCTCAGAGTCCGAGGAGTCTGAGACCGAGTACAAGGAGGCCTCAGGTGAGAACTAAACCAGGACTAAAGCAGGACTAAAGCAGGACTAAAGCAGGACTAAAGCAGGACTAAAGCAGGACTAAAGCAGGTCTAAAGCAGGTCTAAAGCAGGACTAAAGCAGGACTAAAGCAGGACTAAACCAGGTCTAAAGCAGGTCTAAAGCAGGACTAAAGCAGGTCTAAAGCTGGACTAAAGCAGGACTAAAGCAGGACTAAAGCAGGACTAAAGCAGGTCTAAAGCAGGTCTAAAACAGGACTAAAGCTGGACTAAAGCAGGTCTAAAGCAGGTCTAAAGCAGGTCTAAAGCAGGACTAAAGCTGGACTAAAGCTGGACTAAAGCAGGACTAAAACAGGACTAAAGCAGGACTAAAGCTGGACTAAAGCAGGACTAAAACAGGACTAAAACAGGACTAAAGCAGGACTAAAGCAGGACTAAAGCAGGACTAAAGCAGGACTAAAGCAGGACTAAAACAGGACTAAAACAGGACTACAGCAGGACTAAAGCTGGACTAAAACAGGACTAAAACAGGACTAAAGCTGGACTAAAGCTGGACTAAAGCTGGACTAAAGCTGGACTAAAGCAGGACTAAAGCAGGACTAAAGCTGGACTAAAGCAGGACTAAAGCAGGACTAAAGCAGGACTAAAACAAGACTACAGCAGGACTAAAGCTGGACTAAAGCTGGACTAAAGCAGGACTAAAGCAGGACTAAAGCAGGACTAAAGCAGGACTAAAGCAGGTCTAAAGCAGGACATAAGCAGGACATAAGCTGGACTAAAGCAGGACTAAAACAAGACTACAGCAGGACTAAAGCTGGACTAAAGCAGGACTAAAACAGGACTAAAGCTGGACTAAAACAGGACTAAAGCAGGACTAAAACAGGACTAAAACAGGACTAAAGCTGGACTAAAGCTGGACTAAAGCTGGACTAAAGCAGGACTAAAGCAGGACTAAAGCAGGACTAAAGCAGGACTAAAGCAGGACTAAAGCAGGTCTAAAGCTGGACTAAAGCAGGACTAAAGCAGGTCTAAAGCAGGTCTAAAGCAGGACTAAAGCAGGTCTAAAGCAGGACTAAAGCAGGTCTAAAGCAGGACTAAAGCAGGACTAAAGCAGGTCTAAAGCAGGACTAAAGCAGGACTAAAGCAGGTCTAAAGCTGGACTAAAGCTGGACTAAAACAGGTCTAAAGCAGGTCTAAAGCTGGACTAAAGCGGGTCTAAAGCAGGTCTAAAGCAGGACTAAAGCAGGACTAAACCAGGTCTAAAGCATGTCTAAAGCAGTTCTAAAGCAGGTCTAAAGCAGGTCTAAAGCAGGTCTAAAGTAGGTCTAAAGCAGGACTAAAGCAGGACTAAACCAGGTCTAAAGCAGGTCTAAAGCAGGACTAAAGCAGGTCTAAAGCTGGACTAAAGCAGGACTAAAGCAGGACTAAAGCAGGACTAAAGCAGGTCTAAAGCAGGACTAAAGCAGGTCTAAAGCTGGACTAAAGCAGGTCTAAAGCTGGACTAAAGCAGGACTAAAGCAGGACTAAAGCAGGACTAAACCAGGTCTAAAGCAGGTCTAAAGCAGGACTAAAGCAGGTCTAAAGCTGGACTAAAGCAGGACTAAAGCAGGACTAAAGCAGGACTAAAACAAGACTACAGCAGGTCTAAAACAGGACTAAAGCTGGACTAAAGCAGGTCTAAAGCAGGACTAAAGCAGGTCTAAAGCAGGTCTAAAGCAGGTCTAAAGCAGGACTAAAGCTGGACTAAAGCAGGACTAAAACAGGACTAAAGCAGGACTAAAGCAGGACTAAAACAGGACTAAAACAGGACTAAAGCAGGACTAAAGCAGGACTAAAGCAGGACTAAAGCTGGACTAAAGCAGGACTAAAACAAGACTACAGCAGGACTAAAGCTGGACTAAAGCAGGTCTAAAGCAGGACTAAAACAGGACTAAAACAGGACTAAAGCTGGACTAAAGCTGGACTAAAGCAGGACTAAAACAGGACTAAAACAGGACTAAAGCTGGACTAAAGCTGGACTAAAGCAGGACTAAAAGAAGACTACAGCAGGACTAAAGCTGGACTAAAGCTGGACTAAAGCAGGACTAAAGCAGGACTACAGCAGGACTAAAGCTGGACTAAAGCTGGACTAAAGCTGGACTAAAACAGGACTAAAGCTGGACTAAAGCAGGACTAAAGCTGGACTAAAGCAGGACTAAAGCAGGACTAAAGCTGGACTAAAGCAGGACTAAAGCAGGACTAAAAGAGGACTAAAACAGGACTACAGCAGGACTAAAGCTGGACTAAAGCTGGACTAAAGCAGGACTAAAACAGGACTAAAGCAGGACTAAAGCTGGACTAAAGCTGGACTAAAGCTGGACTAAAGCAGGACTAAAGCAGGACTAAAGCTGGACTAAAGCTGGACTAAAGCTGGACTAAAGCAGGACTAAAACAGGACTAAAGCTGGACTAAAACAGGACTACAGCAGGACTAAAGCTGGACTAAAGCAGGACTAAAACAGGACTAAAGCTGGACTAAAGCAGGACTAAAGCTGGACTAAAGCTGGACTAAAGCTGGACTAAAGCAGGACTAAAGCAGGACTAAAAGAGGACTAAAACAGGACTACAGCAGGACTAAAGCTGGAATAAAGCAGGACTAAAACAGGACTAAAGCAGGACTAAAGCTGGACTAAAGCTGGACTAAAGCTGGACTAAAGCAGGACTAAAGCAGGACTAAAGCAGGACTAAAAGAGGACTAAAACAGGACTACAGCAGGACTAAAGCTGGAATAAAGCAGGACTAAAACAGGACTAAAGCAGGACTAAAGCAGGACTAAAGCAGGACTAAAGCAGGACTAAAGCAGGACTACAGCAGGTCTGAATCTAAAGCAGGATTGTCATGTTTTCCTCTGGACTCATGTTTATTGTCGTTTCCTCTGGTGGCGGGGCCTTTTCTCTGGTGGCGGGGCCCTCTCTCTGGTGGCGGGGCCTTTTCTCTGGTGGCGGGGCCTTTTCTCTGGTGGCGGGGCCCTCTCTCTGGTGGCGGGGCCCTCTCTCTGGTGCCGGTGCCAGGCCCGGCAGCTGTTGGCTCCGCTCCTGGTTCCGTTTTGGCTCGGACTCTTGGCAGACGGGTAAAAACGCGTCTGTGTGAGATTCTGCCGATAGTTTCACAGTTTTTGGCTGTGTTTCGTGTTTGGAGCTGCAGTTTGAAGTGGTGCTTGTGGCCTCTTTCTGCTCCAAACACAAAGTCCTGGAACGATGGGAACCGAGAATCTGAGCTGGAGAAAACATATGCCGCAGTGTAAACAGAGGGACAAAACTAGGACTTAAACCATTTTCCCTCTGGTTCTTTGTCCTGTTTGGTCCTAAAGCGTCTCTGACACGCACTAGCTTTAGCCACGCCCCTCACACGCACTAGCTTTAGCCACGCCCCTCACACACACTAGCTTTAGCCACGCCCCTCACACGCACTAGCTTTAGCCGCGCCCCTCACACACACTAGCTTTAGCCACGCCCCTCACACACACTAGCTTTAGCCACGCCCCTCACACACACTAGTTTTAGCCATGCCCCTCACACACACTAGTTTTAGCCACGCCCCTCACACACACACTAGCTTTAGCCGCGCCCCTCACACACACTAGCTTTAGCCACGCCCCTCACACACACTAGCTTTAGCCACGCCCCTCACACACACTAGCTTTAGCCACGCCCCTCACACACACTAGCTTTAGCCACGCCCCTCACACACACTAGCTTTAGCCACGCCCCTCACACACACTAGCTTTAGCCGCGCCCCTCACACACACTAGCTTTAGCCGCGCCCCTCACACACACTAGCTTTAGCCGCGCCCCTCACACACACTAGCTTTAGCCGCGCCCCTCACACACACTAGCTTTAGCCACGCCCCTCACACACACTAGCTTTAGCCACGCCCCTCACACACACTAGCTTTAGCCACGCCCCTCACACACACTAGCTTTAGCCACGCCCCCACACACACTAGCTTTAGCCACGCCCCTCACACACACTAGCTTTAGCCACGCCCCTCACACACACTAGCTTTAGCCACGCCCCTCACACGCACTAGCTTTAGCCACGCCCCTCACACGCACTAGCTTTAGCCACGCCCCTCACACACACTAGCTTTAGCCACGCCCCTCACACACACTAGCTTTAGCCACGCCCCTCACACACACTAGCTTTAGCCGCGCACCTTACACACACTAGCTTTAGCCGCGCCCCTCACACACACTAGCTTTAGCCACGCCCCTCACACACACTAGCTTTAGCCACGCCCCTCACACACACTAGCTTTAGCCACGCCCCTCACACACACTAGCTTTAGCCACGCCCCTCACACACACTAGCTTTAGCCACGCCCCTCACACACACTAGTTTTAGCCGCGCCCCTCACACACACTAGCTTTAGCCGCGCCCCTCACACACACTAGCTTTAGCCGCGCCCCTCACACACACTAGCTTTAGCCACGCCCCTCACACACACTAGCTTTAGCCACGCCCCTCACACACACTAGCTTTAGCCACGCCCCTCACACACACTAGCTTTAGCCACGCCCCTCACACACACTAGCTTTAGCCACGCCCCTCACACACACTAGCTTTAGCCACGCCCCTCACACACACTAGCTTTAGCCACGCCTTTCACACACACTAGCTTTAGCCACGCCCCTTACACACACTAGCTTTAGCCACGCCCCTCACACACACTAGCTTTAGCCACGCCCTGGAATTACTAAACAACTTTTTGTCACTCGCTCAGATCGACCTCAAGAGGACTTAGATCAGATGAGACTGGGGGGACAGGGTTTGGGGGGGTCAGGGTCTGGGGGGACAGGGTTTGGGGGGGTCAGGGTCTGGGGGGCCAGGGTCTGGGGGGCCAGGGTTTGGGGGGCCAGGGTCTAGTTTACTTGCACTGTCCAAATCAAATCCATACAGACTGAAACATCCCATAATAGACGCTGACGATTATGATGATTATTTCTCGTTTGGATCCAGGACAATTAGCGTCCGAGTGTCTGTCGAGTCATAAGAGCAGAATTAGCGTTAGCAGCATTTGTAGTGGGTCGTTCAGTGTAAATAGATCCTAATAGAGACACAGACTCACACGACGGGAGCTTTTGTGCAGCTGGAGCGGGGCCAGTTGGACCTGTGTTCACGGACCCCTGAGTGTGTGGGAAAAACATGTGAAAAGAGTCGCACAGACCCGAGACAAACGAGCGGGAGACGGAGTGAAGGGAGAGAGGGGGTGAGGGCGGGTGAAGGCGGGTGAGGGCGGGAGAGCGGGTGAGAGTGGGTGAGAATGGGTGTGAGCGGGTGAAGGCGGGGGAGGGCGAGTGAGAGACGGAGTGGGGGGAGAGAGCGGGTGAGGGCAGGTGAGAGCGGGTGAAGGCGGGTGAGGGCGGGAGAGCGGGTGAAGGAGAGAGCGGGTGAGGGGAGAGGCAGGGAGAGGGGTGAGGGCGGGTGATGGCGGGTGAAGGCGGGTGAGGGCGGGTGAAGGCGGGTGAGGGCGGAAGAGAGGGTGAGGGAGAGGCAGGGAGAGGGGTGAGGGTGGGGGAGGGCGGGGGAGGGCAGGTGAGGGCGGGAGGGCGGGTGAGGGGAGAGAACAACAGGAACTGGATTGAGTCTCCCGGCGACAAACCAAAACCGTCCTTTCTTTGTTTCTAGACAACGAGAAGTCGCAGGGCAAAGCCGGGCACCACCCGGAGCACAACGAGGACGTGGAGGTTGAAACCAAACTGCAACCGCTCCAGAACCAAGTGCACTGCTCGTCCGAACCCGAGCCCAAACACCCACAAGAGGGCGCAGACGGCAACTCCAGCAACCCGGACAGCCAGGAGAGCGAGGAGAGTGCGGAGAACTCGGAGAACGAGGGCGACGACGCCGAGGAGTCGCCCGCCAACACGACCCGCTTGACCAGGATAACGGGACTGGGAGCGCTGAGCGGGATCCGGGCCATCAGCGCTCTGGGCAGTTTAGGTGGACTGCACATCAAAGTGGAACATTACGGCGAGAGCGAGGAGATGCAGACGCAATTGGCCAACACGTCGTCGTCCGAGGAGGAAGGATGCAACGAGGACGAGAACGCCAACGGACTGGAAACGGGAATCCAGGAGTGCGAGAGCAAGCTCCAGAAACGCCGCAAACGCAGGAAATCGCAGCAGAAATGGGAACGGAGTCGGCGGATTCGCTTGTCCACGGACTCGCCCAGCCCGGTGCCTTTGGGCGAGAACGCCACGCTGGCCGAGAATTTAGCCACGTCCGCAAACTCTCCGACAAACTCCACCGCGACCGTGGCGTCCTCGGTCTTGAAGATCAAGACGGAAATGGCGGAACCGATCAACTTCGACAACGACAGCAGCATCTGGAACTTTCCGCCGAATCGCGAGATCTCCAGGAACGAGCCGCCGTACAGCATGACGGCCAAACCCGCCGCGCCCACCAACAACGGAACTCCCGACGCCTTTCCGTCGCCGCAGGGTCAAGGCGTCGCCATCCCAGACTCCGTTCTGACCCCGCCCGGTAACGACGGCGGGGGCGGCGTGCCTAAAACGACAAACTTTAACGGTAACTCGACGCCGTCGTCTGCGGCGAGCGCCACGAGCTTGGCGCCACCGTCGAGCGTATCCTCCGCCGACCCGCTGTCGCCTCCGCTGTCGGCGTCGCCGCGGGACAAGCAGCAGACCACGCCCACCACATCCTCCATGAGCCCCACCGCTTCCTGCGTGAGCTCCGCCCCCTCCGGCCCCACCCCCTCCGTGCTGTACTCCGGGGACTTGGAGGCGCTGCAGCGGCTTCAGGCGGGGAACGTGGCCCTGCCGCTGGTGCATCGAGTCACCGGGAGTTTGGCCCCGACGAGCACCACCGCGCCGAGGGTCTACACCACCGGGACCATCAGGTAATATACATACTACTACGCATATACACATACTTGTATTTCATACTTGTATTTCATACTTGTACACATACTTGTACACATACTTGTATACATACTTGTACACACACTTGTACACATACTTGTACACATACTTGTACACATACTTGTACACATACTTATACACATACTTATACACAACATACTTATACACATACTTATACACATACTTGTATTTCATACTTGTACACATACTTGTACACATACTTGTACACATACTTATACACAACATACTTATACACATACTTATACACATACTTGTATTTCATACTTGTACACATACTTGTACACATACTTATACACATACTTATACACATACTTGTACACATACTTGTACACATACTTGTACACATACTTGTACACATACTTGTACACATACTTATACACATACTTGTATTTCATACTTGTACACATATTTCTATTTCATACTTGTACACACACTTGTACACACACTTGTACACATACTTGTACACATACTTGTACACATACTTGTACACATACTTGTACACATACTTATACACAACATACTTATACACATACTTATACACATACTTGTATTTCATACTTGTACACATACTTGTACACATACTTATACACATACTTGTACACATACTTGTACACATACTTGTACACATACTTGTACACATACTTGTACACATACTTGTACACATACTTATACACATACTTGTATTTCATACTTGTACACATATTTCTATTTCATACTTGTACACACACTTGTACACATACTTGTACACATACTTGTACACATACTTATACACATACTTGTATTTCATACTTGTACACATATTTCTATTTCATACTTGTACACACACTTGTACACATACTTGTACACATACTTGTACACATACTTATACATATACTTATACACATACTTGTACACATACTTGTACACATACTTGTACACATACTTGTACACATACTTATACATATACTTATACACATACTTATACACATACTTATACACATACTTGTACACATACTTGTACACATACTTGTACACATACTTATACACATACTTGTACACATACTTGTATACATACTTGTACACATACTTGTACACATACTTGTACACATACTTGTACACATACTTGTACACATACTTGTATACATACTTGTATACATACTTGTACACATACTTGTACACATACTTGTATACATACTTGTATACATACTTGTACACATACTCATGCACATACTCATGCATGTGGTCCTCAGGTACGCCCCGGCGGACGTGACTCTGGCGATGGCGCAGGGGAACCTTCTGCCAAACGCCGCCGTGAACTTCGTGGACGGCGCCGGCTTCGGTCTGGACCCGAAGACGCCGATGGAGATGTTGTACCACCACGTGCACCGACTCAACATGTCCGCCGCCGCCGCCGGGCCGTTCGTGGGCGCGAGTACGAACCCTGCGTCGGGGCAGGTCACGGCGACCGAGGGGCTTTTCTCCTCGCTCCCTTTCCCCGTCTACAGCAACGGCATCCACGCCACGCAGGCCGGCCTCGAGCGCAAAGACGACTGAGGCCGTGCGCCGCGCCGTGCGCCGCGCCAGACTGTGCTGACCGCGCTACTGTGCCAAAGCCAGCCCAGGACCCAGGCGGGCGTGACCGGGAGAGGCAGGGGCCAAAAGGGGGCGACGGGGGGTGACAGGGGGCGACAGAGGGCGACAGGGAGAGGCAGGGGCCGACAAGGGGCGCTGTGAAGATGAAAAGTGCCTCAAATCTATGACACAATTCAAAAAGAAAAGTATTTCAGTGTTTTTGAATCATCAGCTTTGGTCCTTTTTAGCGCATCGTTTCTTTCCCTCTGACCTTGGTCTCCTCTGACCTTGGTCTCCTCTGACCTTAGTCTCCTCTGACCTTGGTCTCCTCTGACCTTAGTCTCCTCTGACCTTAGTCTCCTCTGACCTTGGTCTCCTCTGACCTTGGTCTCCTCTGACCTTAGTCTCCTCTGACCTTGGTCTCCTCTGACCTTGGTCTCCTCTGACCTTAGTCTCCTCTGACCTTAGTCTCCTCTGACCTTGGTCTCCTCTGACCTTAGTCTCCTCTGACCTTAGTCTCCTCTGACCTTGGTCTCCTCTGACCTTAGTCTCCTCTGACCTTAGTCTCCTCTGAACTTGGTCTCCTCTGACCTTAGTCTCCTCTGACCTTGGTCTCCTCTGACCTTGGTCTCCTCTGACCTTAGTCTCCTCTGACCTTGGTCTCCTCTGACCTTAGTCTCCTCTGACCTTAGTCTCCTCTGACCTTGGTCTCCTCTGACCTTGGTCTCCTCTGACCTTGGTCTCCTCTGACCTTAGTCTCCTCTGACCTTGGTCTCCTCTGACCTTGGTCTCCTCTGACCTTAGTCTCCTCTGACCTTGGTCTCCTCTGACCTTTTATTTAGAATTTAAAAGGAACTATAAAGCAAAATTAGAGTGAGGGAGGGGCCTAAGTGGGCGGGGCTTACACTTAGAAACACTTTTTTAAAAGTTTGAAGAAAATCGGTTTAGCCGAAATTAGGAGTTTTACTCCAAGAATAAAATAAAATTTGTTTGTAGATTTGATGCACTCTTTGGCTCCTCCTTGGTTCTCAGTTCTCTCGTTGGTTCTGGGTCCTCTCGTTGGTTCTCAGTTCTCTCGTTGGTTCTGGGTCCTCTCGTTGGTTCTCAGTCCTCTCGTTGGTTCTGGTCCTCTCGTTGGTTCTCAGTCCTCTCGTTGGTTCTGGTCCTCTCGTTGGTTCTCAGCCCTCTCGTTGGTTCTGGGTCCTCTCGTTGGTTCTCAGTCCTCTCGTTGGTTCTCGGTCCTCTCGTTGGTTCTCAGTCCTCTCGTTGGTTCTGGGTCCTCTCGTTGGTTCTGGGTCCTCTCGTTGGTTCTCAGCCCTCTCGTTGGTTCTGGGTCCTCTCGTTGGTTCTCAGTCCTCTCGTTGGTTCTGGGTCCTCTCGTTGGTTCTCAGTCCTCTCGTTGGTTCTGGGTCCTCTCGTTGGTTCTGGGTCCTCTCGTTGGTTCTGGTCCTCTCGTTGGTTCTGGTTCTCTTTGGGTCTGGGCTGGTACAGATGCTTAGAACACTGTGGTTCCGGTTCCGATCAGAAAACGGATGTACAACTCAAGCACTTTTTCATCTCGACGAGTTCAATGTGTTTTGACTGTGAACCTTTTCTAACCTCTTCATACGACAAGAACTAACGCTAAGAACTGCTTTTGCCTACAGAGAATTCCCACGGGGACTCGGCGCGAGCCTCGGGACTTACATATTTTAGTCGTATTTAACGTGGGACGAACTGGGACTCGAGCTCATGATGTGAAAAAAAAGACGTTTTTGAAATGAAAGGAAATCTTTAAAAAGGTTCTGGGACATTTCTGGAGGAAAATGGAATATTGCTGTTATTATGATGAATATTTTTGTTTTGTTTTTTATAAAATATCGTAGCTCAGATTCAGAAATTAAGAAAATATAAAAAGCAATTCCAGCCGGTTCGAGCTGTGATCTCGAATGTTGAACTCTTCTTCCTGGTTTCCGGAGTCACACAGGTCGCTGAAGGAGCAGCGCCGAGACGCACGACTGTAAAGGACATCAAAGACACACAATATCTGGACTTCATTAGTATTCGGACGCTTCCACCGTCGCCGACAGATTCAAAATGTGTTTCATTTCACATTTAGGAAACTTTGAATTTGACCCAAAAACAGAAAGGATTGTGCTCCTCAAAGCTGCTCCTTCGGCTCTTTCACCGAACATAACCTCTCCTTCATCTGCCCCGCCCCCCCGCCTGCCCCGCCCCACCTGCCTCGCCCCACCTGCCTCCCTTACCTGACCCGCCTTCCCCGCCTTCCTGGTGATCGCCCGCGTTCCCGGTGATCGCCCGCCTTCCCAGTGATCGCCCGCCTTCCCGGTGATCGCCCGCCTTCCCGGTGATCGCCCGCCTTCCCGGTGATCGCCCGCGTTCCCGGTGATCGCCCGCGTTCCCGGTGATCGCCCGCCTTCCCGGTGATCGCCCGCCTTCCCGGTGATTGCCCGCGTTCCCGGTGATCGCCCGTGTGATCGCCCGCGTTCCCGGTGATCGCCCGTGTGATCGCCCGCGTTCCCGGTGATCGCCCGCCTTCCCGGTGATCGCCCGCGTTCCCGGTGATCACCTGCGTTCCCGGTGATCGCCCGCGTTCCCGGTGATCGCCCGCGTTCCCGGTGATCGCCCGCGTTCCCGGTGATCGCCCGTGTGATCGCCCGCGTTCCCGGTGATCGCCCGCGTTCCCGCTGATCGCCCGCGTTCCCGCTGATCGCCCGCGTTCCCGGTGATCGCCCGTGTGATCGCCCGCGTTCCCGCTGATCGCCCGCCTTCCCGGTGATCGCCCGCCTTCCCGGTGATCGCCCGCGTTCCCGGTGATCGCCCGTGTGATCGCCCGCGTTCCCGGTGATCGCCCGTGTGATCGCCCGCGTTCCCGGTGATCGCCCGCGTTCCCGGTGATCGCCCGCGTTCCCGGTGATCGCCCGTGTGATCGCCCGCGTTCCCGGTGTTCGCCTGCGTTCTGCCAAACACTCACAAACGGTTACTTTTCCATGGGTTTGATGCGGCTCTGTCCCGCGTCTTTGCTCGTCTGTGATTGGACGGTGAGCGCGACATGGTGTTTTTTTAATTGATTTTTAAAAATGTTTTCTAACTTTTTAACTCTCAGTGCGACTGAGGCTAATTAGCTCGTGATGCTAACTTGAATCCTGAATGTTACGACCGGCTCCTGTTGTTTTGACGTTTTGACACTGTGAAAATATGACTTTATTCTGTGATTGTCCCGCCTCCTTTGACCGCGGTGGGAATGAACCGACCAATCAAACGCTTCCATTTGAAACACGGAGGCAAAGGAACAAAGATCTACTGAGTTTACAAACGAGCTTTTAATGAACCTATGAAAGACAAGAAATCCAGCTGTCAATCAATCAAATCATCTTCTTCTTTGGCGTTTGGTCCAAGTGTTACATTAGCGCCACCTACTGGACTTAGCTCTGGTTCCAGACGGTGTTCAGATGAAAGCTCTGGTTCTTTTGGTCGGTTCAGTTCCATCGTACATTCTTCCTGAACCAAAACACCTCCACTTTATATTTTTACACAACGATCCACTTTCTTCCATCTCCAGCCCTCCATCCCTCCTCTTCCTTCCTCCTCCATCCATCCCTCCTCTTCCTTCTCTCCTTCCCTTCATCCCTCCTCTTCCTTCCTCCTCCCTCCATCCCTCCTCTTCCTTCTCTCCTTCCCTCCATCCCTCCTCTTCCTTCCCTCCTCCCTCCATCCCTCCTCTTCCTTCTCTCCTTCCCTCCATCCCTCCTCTTCCTTCCCTCCTCCCTCCATCCCTCCTCTTCCTTCTCTCCTCCCTCCGTCCCTCCTCTTCCTTCCTCCTCCATCCATCCCTCCTCTTCCTTCCCTCCATCCCTCCTCTTCCTTCCCTCCTCCCTCCATTCCTTCTCTCCTTCCCTCCATCCCTCCTCTTCCTTCCCTCCTCCCTCCATCCCTCCTCTTCCTTCTCTCCTTCCCTTCATCCCTCCTCTTCCTTCTCTCCTTCCCTTCATCCCTCCTCTTTCTTCCTCCTCCCTACATCCCTCCTCTTCCTTCCCTCCTCCCTCCATCCCTCCTCTTCCTTCCCTCCTCTCTCCATCCCTCCTTCCCTCCTCCCTCCATCGCTCCTGTGAAAAACACATATCAGCTGAGATTGTAATAATAAGAATACTATAAATGAATAAGTACACTTGCATTTTTCAATCAACCTTTCTCTTTCAAACAATCAAACCTTAAACTTTAAAAACCTTTTTCGAGGAAGACAAAAAAAGCTCCTCCTTCCTGTTGTCGTCTGTGTCCTTTATAATCTCCTGCCAAAAAAGTTTCGTGTTGAAGCACTGTGAGCCGTTTCTTTCCCGCGCGTGTACAAAGCGTGTAGCGTGTGTACAAAGCGTGTAGCGTGTGTACAAAGCGTGTAGCGTGTTTCCAGTCGTCTCGTGTCCGTCTCCAGCGCCCCCTGTGGTTATATGCAGTATTTACCCAGCTCTGTAGTTTGTCCTTCGTCTCTCTGTGCTCTCTCTCCCTCTCTCTCTCTTGTGAGGGGGGCGACCGTGGAGGGGCGGGGCTTTTGGGAGGGAAAGGGGCGGAGCAGCACCTTCAAACGCCGTTCGAATAGAAACGATTTATAAATGTGAACCTTTAACACGTCTGTAAACTCTGAAGCTGGAAAACAAAAATGTGAATGTTCAGTTTGTTTTTTTTCAGTTAAAATCAAATAAGTTCAAGAACAGCAGGAGAAACGAAACATGCAATAAATATGAATATAACATCCAGATGAATACAAATAGACTTATGGTATTAATATAAAGCTAAAGTATTGAAAGCAATTTATGCAAAAAAATAAGAAAAAAAGATACAAAATGCTTTTAAACTTTGTGTTTTCAAGTTTAAATTCTTATTTCAAGTTTTGTATCACATTTTAGAGTTTCAAGTCATATTTTTACTTTTCTACCTGCGGAAGGTCAAACCGGGTCTGAACTTTAGTCCTGGGTCTGAACTTTAGTCCTGGGTCTGAACTTTAGTCCTGGGTCTGAACTTTAGTCCTGGGTCTGAACTTTGGTCCTGGGTCTGAACTTTAGTCCTGGGTCTGAACTTTGGTCCTGGGTATGCACTTTAGTCCTGGGTCTGAACTTTGGTCCTGGGTCTGAACTTTAGTCCTGGGTCTGAACTTTAGTCCTGGGTCTGAACTTTGGTCCTGGGTCTGAACTCTGTCCTGGGTCTGAACTTTAGTCCTGGGTCTGAACTTTAGTCCTGGGTCTGAACTCTGTCCTGGGTCTGAACTTTAGTCCTGGGTCTGAACTTTAGTCCTGGGTCTGAACTTTGGTCCTGGGTCTGAACTTTAGTCCTGGGTCTGAACTTTAGTCCTGGGTCTGAACTTTGGTCCTGGGTCTGAACTTTAGTCCTGGGTTTGAACTTTAGTCCTGGGTCTGAACTTTGGTCCTGGGTCTGAACTTTGGTCCTGGGTCTGAACTTTAGTCCTGGGTCTGAACTTTGGTCCTGGGTCTGAACTTTAGTCCTGGGTCTGAACTTTAGTCCTGGGTCTGAACTCTGTCCTGGGTCTGAACTCTGTCCTGGGTCTGAACTTTAGTCCTGGGTCTGAACTTTAGTCCTGGGTCTGAACTTTGGTCCTGGGTCTGAACTTTAGTCCTGGGTCTGAACTTTAGTCCTGGGTCTGAACTTTAGTCCTGGGTCTGAACTTTGGTCCTGGGTCTGAACTTTGGTCCTGGGTCTGAACTTTAGTCCTGGGTCTGAACTTTAGTCCTGGGTCTGAACTTTGGTCCTGGGTCTGAACTTTGGTCCTGGGTCTGAACTTTAGTCCTGGGTCTGAACTTTGGTCCTGAGTCTGAACTTTAGTCCTGGGTCTGAACTTTAGTCCTGGGTCTGAACTTTCCGCTTTCGCAGTCGGACGTCTCAGTTTTTCCGGCTTCAGACTTTAGGGTTTGACTCGTGCATCCAGCTCCGTGCGGCCCTCGCCCCGCCCCTTCGCCCCTCGCCCCGCCCCCTCGCCCCGCCCCCTCGCCCCGCCCCCTGGCCCCGCCCCCGCGTCGTAGTGGTCCGTGCAGGTTGTACGTGTCGGTGGCCTTTGCAAAAACAGATAAACGTTTGTAGAGTCCACCCTTTCCGTCGGCGGCCTTCTCGTCTTTGTAAAACCTTTGGATAATATTGCGTTTGTTGCTTTCGCTGTCGTGTCGTCGTTAAAAACCCTCGTACACTCGCAGCTTCTCAGAGACTAAAAGAATCGCAGGTTTCTCCAGCCATCGCTGAGCCGCTCCCGAGGCATTCTGGGACTTCAATAATATTATATGTACACAAAAGACTTAATGTAGCATTTGAGCGACATCCTGGACGTCGAGCCAAACGCCGAGACTTTCCCAGAGTTCCTTTGGGCGCGCGGCGCATTGGGTGTATTTCATTGGTTCCCACCGACTCACGGGACAAAAGTAGGGATTAGAAAAAGAATAGAATAATACTATTTCAGAACTGAAATTTTAAAGATTTTTAATGAAACTGAAAGAATAAAAAATATTTCGCACAATAAATCTATTTTTCTAGGTGTTTTGGAAATTGCATGTTTGGTCCTCGTTTGGTCGCTTCCTCGTTTGGTCGCTTCCTCGTTTGGTCGCTTCCTCGTTTGGTCGCTTCCTCGTCTGGTCGCTTCCTCGTTTGGTCGCTTCCTCGTCTGGTCGCTTCCTCGTCTGGTCGCTTCCTCGTCTGGTCGCTTCCTCGTCTGGTCGCTTCCTCGTCTGGTCGCTTCCTCGTTTGGTCGCTTCCTCGTTTGGTCGCTTCCTCGTTTGGTCGCTTCCTCGTTTGGTCGCTTCCTCGTTTGGTCGCTTCCTCGTTTGGTCGCTTCCTCGTTTGTTCGTTTCAAATGATCTGAATGTGGAATCAGCGTCTTCTTGTGACAAAACCAGGGTCAGGACATTAGAAATGTCAGACTTTTCTTTTCCGAGAGCCGTGAACCGGTCCAAATCAGAGAGTTTTTGTCTGAGGGCTCAATAATCAAACGTCTTCGAAATGGAAACCAGGTGAAACGTTTCAGCCGCTCGGACGGATCGGGGGGAAACTCAGGTTTGATTTGCACATTTTCAAAAGTGTTTTTTCATCTGTTTCTCGGTTTGTTGAAAAGTCCTTCTTTCCACACTTTACGTTACAGCACGGCGTTAGCGAGGACGCGCTAATGAGGACGCGCTAACGTGTGCGTCTGACGGGCTTCGTGCGGCACGTAGAAACCTGCTGAAAGTATAAACGATCGCAGAGTTTTGAGAGTCATCATTTTTGGTCATAAAACGACAAATGTAAACCTTTCCTGTTTATTAGAGATGATTTAGAGATGTTAAAATGCCTAAAAAGGTCCAAGTGTCATTTACAAACCAGGAAGTGAAATCTAAAAAAAAATAAAAAAGCTTTGAAAAATGCTAATGAAAAATGCTAATTAAGAAATGCTAAAAGAAATGCTAATATAAAATGGTAGAAAATGTCCAAACCGGTGACATAATCTCTAAAGTTAAATAAATCTTAACAGTGTTTCAGTCAAAATGTTTCCGTTATTAATAACACTCAGGACAGTTATAGATGTGTAGTTACTGGTTTATTACCGTGCTGTTACGTAAAGTGCCTCGTCGCGCTGTTTTACGACCGCGCTTTGGTCTGTGCGGAACATTTTACGAACAAAAAGCTGTGTATTTCTGTTTTGAACTGAGACTGTGATCCACGAAGACTCAGGAGTTTGTGGCTCCTTTGGCTTTTTCTACTTTTGCCAAAACTGTAGCGTAGAATTTGAAAACTCAAACTATCCGAACGACTAATTTGTAATCTTCTGTTTGGTTTCTTTTGGTGGGATGCTTGTTCTAAACCAGGAAATACACCCAGATGTGAGGCGTCTTTGTGTTTTCGTCCAATAAAAATCGCTGTCCGAACCACATCGTGTTTAATAAAAATGACGGAGAGAAAACGTCACTCATTTAACTGTGAAAAATGTGTGTTTTTAACTATTTCTTGTACAATTCTACAGATTCTTTTATGGAACGGGACAAAAAGAAGTCCCTCTTATTATCAATGTAACAGTGTGATCAAATTCTAATGACAAACAAATGAAGATATTAAAAAAGAGAAAAACTGTGTGTGCTTCGTGTTTGGTTCTTTCCATGTTTTAAATGTGTGAAAGTGAAGCTTCTCTGACATGTTCTCCATGAGCTATCAGAAGCTCCTCAGAAGCTCCACTGAAGCTCCTCAGAAGCTCCTCCACTGAAGCTCCACTGAAGCTCCTCAGAAGCTCCTCCACTGAAGCTCCACTGAAGCTCCTCAGAAGCTCCTCCACTGAAGCTCCTCAGAAGCTCCTCCACAGAAGCTCCTCCACAGAAGCTCCTCAGAAGCTCCAGAAAAGCTCCTCCACAGAAGCTCCTCCTCAGAAGCTCCTCCTCAGAAGCTCCTCCTCAGAAGCTCCTTCTCAGAAGCTCCTCAGAAGCTCCACAGAAGCTCCACAGAAGCTCCTCAGAGGCTCCTCAGAAGCTCCACAAAAGCTCCACAAAACCTCCACAGAAGCTCCAGAGAAGCTCCTCCACGGAAGCTCCTCCTCAGAAGCTCCTCAGAAGCTCCTCAGAAGCTCCACAGAAGCTCCTCCTCAGAATCTCCTCAGAAGCTCCTCAGAAGCTCCACAGACGCTCCACAGAAGCTCCTCTGAAGCTCCACAGAAGCTCCACAGAAGCTCCTCCTCAGAAGCTCCACAGAAGCTCCTCTGAAGCTCCTCTGAAGCTCCACAGAAGCTCCACAGAAGCTCCTCAGAAGCTCCTCTGAAGCTCCTCAGAAGCTCCTCTGAAGCTCCTCAGAAGCTCCACAGAGGCTCCACAGAAGCTCCACAGAAGCTCCACAGAAGCTCCTCTGAAGCTCCTCAGAAGCTCCACAGAAGCTCCTCCTCAGAAGCTCCACAGAAGCTCCTCCTCAGAAGCTCCTCAGAATCTCCTCAGAAGCTCCACAGAATCTCCTCTGAAGCTCCTCAGAAGCTCCTCCTCAGAAGCTCCTCAGAAGCTCCACAGAAGCTCCTCAGAGGCTCCTCAGAAGCTCCACAAAAACTCCTCAGAAGCTCCTCCTCAGAAGCTCCTCAGAATCTCCTCAGAAGCTCCTCAGAAGCTCCTCCTCAGAAGCTCCACAGAAGCTCCACAGAAGCTCCTCAGAGGCTCCTCAGAAGCTCCACAAAAGCTCCACAAAACCTCCACAGAAGCTCCAGAGAAGCTCCTCCACAGAAGCTCCTCCTCAGAAGCTCCTCAGAAGCTCCTCCTCAGAAGCTCCTCAGAAGCTCCTCAGAAGCTCCACAGAAGCTCCTCCTCAGAATCTCCTCAGAAGCTCCTCAGAAGCTCCACAGACGCTCCACAGAAGCTCCTCTGAAGCTCCTCTGAAGCTCCACAGAAGCTCCACAGAAGCTCCTCCTCAGAAGCTCCACAGAAGCTCCACAGAAGCTCCTCTGAAGCTCCTCTGAAGCTCCACAGAAGCTCCACAGAAGCTCCTCAGAAGCTCCTCTGAAGCTCCTCAGAAGCTCCACAGAAGCTCCTCCTCAGAAGCTCCACAGAAGCTCCACAGAAGCTCCACAGAAGCTCCTCTGAAGCTCCTCAGAAGCTCCACAGAAGCTCCTCCTCAGAAGCTCCACAGAAGCTCCTCCTCAGAAGCTCCTCAGAATCTCCTCAGAAGCTCCACAGAATCTCCTCTGAAGCTCCTCAGAAGCTCCTCCTCAGAAGCTCCTCAGAAGCTCCACAGAAGCTCCTCAGAAGCTCCTCAGAAGCTCCACAAAAACTCCTCAGAAGCTCCTCCTCAGAAGCTCCTCAGAATCTCCTCAGAAGCTCCTCAGAAGCTCCTCCTCAGAAGCTCCTCAGAATCTCCTCAGAAGCTCCTCAGAGGCTCCTCAGAAGTCATACTCACACTGCTCAGTCTCAGGGTGCTGGAGTCATACTCACACTGCTCGGATGCTCCGCCCACGTTGGACTGAAGACGACGACATCATCCAGGTAAACTGCACTACAGCCGCTGGAACGTGGCTGGAGCTCCATGACGGGGGCCTGGAAGAGTCCTCACTGCAGGGGCCCCTTCGTCCATGGAGGTGTGGCAGTCCTCACTGCAGGGGCCCCTTCGTCCATGGAGGTGTGGCAGTCCTCACTGCAGGGGGCCCTTCATCCATGGAGGTGTGGCAGTCCTCACTGCAGGGGGCCCTTCATCCATGGAGGTGTGGCAGTCCTCACTGCAGGGGGCCCTTCATCCATGGAGGTGTGGCAGTCCTCACTGCAGGGGGCCCTTCATCCATGGAGGTGTGGCAGTCCTCACTGCAGGGGGCCCTTTATCCATGGAGGTGTGGCAGTCCTCACTGCAGGGGGCCCTTTATCCATGGAGGTGTGGCATCCAGTGCTTTGCCAGTTGGCGACGGCACGAGGCGACAGGTCGACCATGTTCTGGCAATAAGTTCAAACCGTATTTATATATTTATGATTATTATTTCCTCCTGAAACGGAGCAAGTAATAAAAGACGAGCCGCTGCAATAACCCTGAGCCAGATGCCCTCCCAGTGGCTCCAGATGCCCTCCCAGTGAGCCAGATGCCCTCCCAGTGGCTCCAGATGCCCTCCCAGTTTTAAAGCCTTTGTATTTAGACAAAAACAGCTCGTGCCTGGTCTATACGTGGAGTAACAGCGCCCTCTGGTGTCCACACACTATAACACGTGCCTGGTTTAAAGGTGGAGTGACAGCGCCCTCTGGTGTCCACACACTATAACACGTGCCTGGTTTAAAGGTGGAGTGACAGCGCCCTCTGGTGTCCACACACTATAACACGTGCCTGGTTTAAAGGTGGAGTGACAGCGCCCTCTGGTGTCCACACACTATAACACGTGCCTGGTTTAAAGGTGGAGTGACAGCGCCCTCTGGTGTCCACACACTATAACACGTGCCTGGTTTAAAGGTGGAGTGACAGCGCCCTCTGGTGTCCACACACTATAACACGTGCCTGGTTTAAAGGTGGAGTGACAGCGCCCTCTGGTGTCCACACACTATAACACGTGCCTGGTTTAAAGGTGGAGTGACAGCGCCCTCTGGTGTCCACACACTATAACACGCGCCTGGTTTAAAGGTGGAGTAACAGCGCCCTCTGGTGTCCACACACTATAACACGCGTCTCAAACTTCTACACTGCAGTTTTAATGCGTTTACAGAATATTATCCTTATTTTCAAATCAGGATTCTAAATACATTTCATCCTAAAATGCAGTTTGGGACCACAGGTTGAGAAACACGTCATTTAAACAAATTCCATTTCTTTCCCAGAGCAGCGTTTGTATGACATTATTTTTATCCGACTGAAACAACTCTCATTATATTGACCTAAATTACCAATATTAATTAAAATCTTGACGTCCCTAAAACCTTCAAATGTTCACATTTTATGAACTGTAGGAGCTGTAGGAGGAGCTGTGGGAGGGGCTGTGGGAGGGGCTGTGGGAGGAGCTGTGGGATGGGCTGTGGGATGGGCTGTGGGAGGAGCTGTGAGGAGCTGTGGGAGTTGTGGGAGGAGCTGTAGGAGGAGCTGTGGGAGGGGCTGTAGGAAGAGCTGTGGGAGGAGCTGTAGGAGCTGTGGGAGGAGTTGTGGGAGGAGCTGTAGGAGGAGCTGTAGGAGGAGCTGTGGGAGGAGCTGTAGGGTCAACGCCTTTTACGCAAACAATCATTTATTACAAAACAATGTATTTCCAGAAGACAAAAGTGCAGAAAGTGACAGTGTTTAAGAAGTTTTCATGAGTCCAACGGCCTGAGGGGAGTGGCCTCCTGCCTGAGGGGAGTGGCCTCCTGCCTGAGGGGAGTAGCCTCTTGCCTGAGGGGAGTGGCCTCCTGCCTGAGGGGAGTGGCCTCCTGCCTGAGGGGAGTGGCCTCCTGCCTGAGGGGAGTGGCCTCCTGCCTGAGGGGAGTGGCCTCCTGCCTGAGGGGAGTGGCTCAAATAGTGCACAAAGAGGATCCTGGTGAAGGTTCCTGTGGAGTCCAGATGCTGCAGCTTCAAACTTTACAAATCGATGGTCGTAAACATAATCACACAAACACATCATTTACATAATTAAACTGTCCGTCTGTTTAAATAGAAACAATCAGTTCCTCTTCTGTTTCTGTGAAACTCCAGTCTGGGTCCGAACTAAAGAAAAGTGGGTTTTCTCAGGTACAGCAGCGCCTCCTTGTGGTCACTGCTGCTTCACTCCACACTCGTGTCACTCGAGGTACTGTTTTCTGAATCTGCAAAAGAGGAAGAAAAACAACTAGATTAGCAGAAGTAGCAGTAGCATCAGTAGCAGTAGCAGTAGTAATAGCAGTAGCATCAGTAGCAGTAGCATCAGTAGCAGTAGCATCAGTAGCAGTAGTAGCAGTAGCATCAGTAGCAGTAGCATCAGTAGCAGTAGCAGTAGTAATAGCAGTAGCATCAGTAGCAGTAGCAGTAGCATCAGTAGCAGTAGTAATAGCAGTAGCATCAGTAGCAATAGCATCAGTAGCAGTAGCAGCAGTAGTAGCAGTAGCATCAGTAGCAGTAGCATCAGTAGCAGTAGCATCAGTAGCAGTAGCAGTAGCAGTAGCATCAGTAGCATCAGTAGCAGTAGTAGCAGTAGCAGTAGTAATAGCAGTAGCATCAGTAGCAGTAGCATCAGTAGCAGTAGTAATAGCAGTAGCATCAGTAGCAGTAGCAGTAGCATCAGTAGCAGTAGCATCAGTAGCAGTAGCATCAGTAGCAGTAGCATCAGTAGCAGTAGCATCAGTAGCAGTAGCAGTAGCAGTAGCATCAGTAGCAGTAGCATCATTAGCAGTAGCATCAGTAGCAGTAGCATCAGTAGCATCAGTAGCAGTAGCAGTAGCATCAGTAGCAGTAGCATCAGTAGCAGTAGCATCAGTAGCAGTAGCATCAGTAGCAGTAGCAGTAGCATCAGTAGCAGTAGCATCTCTGGTACCGTTGCGCTCTCTGCAGAGGCGTTTAGCTTCCTCGCGCTCCTGTGAGTCGAAGTACCAGACGGTGACAGCGTATCTGCAACAACAGAACGTAACTACACCACTCCCCAGACGCTTCACTTTACAGCAGAAACAGTGACACTGAACAGGAGGAGGCGCAGATTCTTTTCTCGCTTCCTTCATCATACGCGTTTGTGATGATAACTATGTTCAGAAAACATGTCGGTCCAGGAAAAACATTCAGTTGTTTCATCTGAACTCCTGACCCTCCTGCTCCTCCTGACCCTCCTGCTCCTCCTGACCCTCCTGCTCCTCCTGATTCCTGCTCCTCCTGACTCCTGCTCCTCCTGACCCTCCTGCTCCTCCTGACCCTCCTGACTCCTGCTCCTCCTGACCCTCCTGCTCCTCCTGACCCTCCTGCTCCTCCTGACCCTCCTGACTCCTGCTCCTCCTGACTCCTGCTCCTCCTGACCCTCCTGCTCCTCCTGACCCTCCTGACTCCTGCTCCTCCTGACCCTCCTGCTCCTCCTGACCCTCCTGCTCCTCCTGACCCTCCTGACTCCTGCTCCTCCTGACTCCTGCTCCTCCTGACCCTCCTGCTCCTCCTGACCCTCCTGACTCCTGCTCCTCCTGACCCTCCTGCTCCTCCTGACTCCTGCTCCTCCTGACCCTCCTGCTCCTCCTGCTCCTCCTGACCCTCCTGACTCCTCCTGCCTCCTGCTCCTCCTGACCCTCCTGCTCCTCCTGACCCTCCTGCTCCTCCTGACCCTCGTGCCTCCTGCTCCTCCTGGCTCCTGACCCTCCTGCCTCCTGACCCTCCTGCCTCCTGACCCTCCTGGCTCCTGCGCCTCCTGACCCTCCTGGCTCCTGATCCTCCTGACCCTCCTGCTCCTCCTGACCCTCCTGACCCTCCTGACTCCTGCTCCTCCTGACTCCTGCTCCTCCTGACTCCTGCTCCTCCTGACCCTCCTGCTCCTCCTGACCCTCCTGACTCCTGCTCCTCCTGACCCTCCTGCTCCTCCTGACTCCTGCTCCTCCTGACCCTCCTGCTCCTCCTGCTCCTCCTGACCCTCCTGACTCCTGCTCCTCCTGACCCTCCTGCTCCTCCTGCTCCTCCTGACCCTCCTGACTCCTCCTGCCTCCTGCTCCTCCTGACCCTCCTGCTCCTCCTGACCCTCGTGCCTCCTGCTCCTCCTGGCTCCTGACCCTCCTGCCTCCTGACCCTCCTGGCTCCTGCGCCTCCTGACCCTCCTGGCTCCTGACCCTCCTGGCTCCTGATCCTCCTGACTCCTGACCCTCCTGGCTCCTCCTGGCTCCTGACCCTCTTGCCTCCTGACCCTCCTGGCTCCTGACCCTCCTGGCTCCTGACCCTCCTGGCTCCTGACCCTCTTGGCTCCTGACCCTCCTGGCTCCTCCTGGCTCCTGACCCTCCTGGCTCCTGACCCTCCTGGCTCCTGATCCTCTTGCCTCCTGACCCTCCTGGCTCCTGACCCTCCTGGCTCCTGACCCTCCTGGCTCCTGACCCTCCCGGCTCCTCCTGGCTCCTGACCCTCCTGGCTCCTCCTGGCTCCTGACCCTCCTGGCTCCTGACCCTCTTGCCTCCTGACCCTCTTGCCTCCTGATCCTCCTGGCTCCTGACCCTCCTGCCTCCTGACCCTCCTGGCTCCTGCGCCTCCTGACCCTCCTGGCTCCTGACCCTCCTGGCTCCTGATCCTCCTGACTCCTGACCCTCCTGGCTCCTCCTGGCTCCTGACCCTCTTGCCTCCTGACCCTCCTGGCTCCTGACCCTCCTGGCTCCTGACCCTCTTGGCTCCTGACCCTCCTGGCTCCTCCTGGCTCCTGACCCTCCTGGCTCCTGACCCTCCTGGCTCCTGATCCTCTTGCCTCCTGACCCTCCTGGCTCCTGACCCTCCTGGCTCCTGACCCTCCTGGCTCCTGACCCTCCTGGCTCCTCCTGGCTCCTGACCCTCCTGGCTCCTCCTGGCTCCTGACCCTCCTGGCTCCTGACCCTCTTGCCTCCTGACCCTCTTGCCTCCTGATCCTCCTGGCTCCTGGCTCTCCTGGCTCCTGACCATCCTGACCCCTAACCCTCCTGGCTCCTGATTGGCCGTTACCTGGTGGCGTGCGAGGGCAGGACTTCGTGTGGATTCCTCCGGTCAGACCAGAACAGCACCAGTCGGTCGAACAGCGGCTCGATGTCGACCTCGTAAGGTTTTCCCTCCGGAAAGATCCTCAAGACGCCGCCGTGATCCTGCCCCGCCCGAGCAAGGGTCAAAGGTCAAAGGTCAGACCAGAGAACAACAAGTGAAGTATTTAGTCGTTTTGTGTCGCCTGAATCAGTTTGAAGTCATATTTTTGTTTCATAAAGATTCAAATGATGACTAAAAGTAACCTTTTGTATTGTAGACGCAGTACTATATTTTCCGGAATATAAGTCGCACTTTTTGACAAAGTATTGCCGGGGTGCGACTTATGCTTTCACACGCCGACCACAAGAGGGCTCTCGCCGCTCAGTGTGGGCTCAAGAGGGCTCTCGCCGTTCAGTGTGGGCTCAAGAGGGCTCTCGCCGCTCAGTGT